>NC_134355.1:42618050-42635550 GCF_048569485.1 Anomaloglossus baeobatrachus | reverse complement strand
GTATGGAATTGCCCAAATTGTCTTCAGTCTGTGAGAAGAAATCGAAAAAATGTCTGCTATAGATTCCAATAGATAGTAAGCACTGGCACCACAAGGGGAGCAGTACCGGCCCCCTAACACCCCAACTCTTGGGACTACCGGCAGCGCACCGGCTAACACAGTGTCTGTCATCAGAGGTCCGTGCTTTATCAGTGTGGCCGCTTCTTCTTCTTGGAATGGAGACTATAGATCATTTCAAGTAAGTCACGTGGAAACCCTTTGAAACGTAGAGGAAACCACAGTTGTGAGTGACAGGGAACTGAGAGACCGGTGCTCAGCCCCCAGCTATAACCTGACACTTACTCACTTTCTTTGTGAAATGTGGATTGTAAAAAAAAAAATCACACAGAATTAGACAGAAAGTCCCCGAACGTGGTGAAACCGAGCACACGTCTCGTACCGATACCAAGGTACAAGCTGCCTCCATGTCCCTCTTTATTATCTTTGTGGAAAGTCAACGGTTTCTGATGTAACTTTAAAAAATGTAGCATCCAAAAGAACTGCTGTGTGTTCCCTTTATAGAGGACATGGAAAGAGGGAACCCATATGAGGTACCACAGAGCTGAGCAACCCGGATGACACGTGCATCAGCAGAGCTGGATATGTAGGACAACATGTGCATCAGTATGGAATAGTTGAGCTGGGTATGCTGGATGGCGAATGGAACAACTTCGAACCAGTGGTATCAAGTTTGTGGACAGGCACCCTGGAATAGCAGAGAAGAGTATGCAGACAGGCATCATAGAACAGCAAAGCGGAGTGTGCAGACAATTCTGCTGATGCAGTCACTGTGTACATACATTACTGATCCTGAGTTACATCCTGTATTATACTCCAGAGCTGCACTCACTATTCTGCTGGTGCAGTCACTGTGCACATACATTACATTACTGATCCTGAGTTACATCCTGTAATATACTCCAGAGCTGCACTCACTATTCTGCTGGTGCAGTCACTGTGGACATACATTACATTACTGATCCTGAGTTACATCCTGTAATATACTCCAGAGCTGCACTCACTATTCTGCTGGTGCAGTCATTGTGTACATACATTACATTACTTATCCTGCACTGATCCCCAGTTATATGCTGTATTATACTCCAGAGCTGCACTCACTATTCTACTGGTGCATTCACTGTGTACATACATTACTGATCCTGAGTTACATCCTGTAATATACTCCAGAGCTGCACTCACTATTCTGCTGGTGCAGTCATTGTGTACATACATTACATTACTTATCCTGCACTGATCCCCAGTTATATGCTGTATTATACTCCAGAGCTGCACTCACTATTCTGCTGGTGCAGTCACTGTGTACATACATTGCATTACTGACCCTGTACTGATCCTGAGTTACCTCCTGTATTATACTCCAGAGCTGCACTCACTATTCTACTGGTGCATTCACTGTGTACATACATTACATTACTGATCCTGAGTTACATCATGTATTATACTCCAGAGCTGCACTCATTATGCTGCTGGTGCAGTCATTGTGTACATACATTACATTACTTATCCTGTACTAATCCTAAATTACATCCTGTATTATACTCCAGAGCTGCACTCAGTATTCTGCTGGTGCAGTGACTGTGTACATACATTACTTATCCTTTACTTATCCTGAATTACATCCTGTATTATACTCCAGAGCTGCACTCAGTATTCCGCTGGTGCAAACACTGTGTACATACATTACATTATTTATCCCTTACTGATCCTGAGATCCATCCTGTATTATACTCCAGAGCTGCACTCACTACTATTCTGCTGGTGGAATCACCATTACTTATTCTGCACTGATCCTGAGTTACATCCTGTATTATACTCCAGAGCTGCACTCACTATTCTGCTGGTGCTGTCACTGTGTGCATACATTACTTATCATGCAATGTATTATGCTCCAGAGCTACATTCACAATTATACAAACTTCAGAGCTGTAATCTCTCAGCAGCTGCTCTGAGTCTGCAGTTATGTCAGGAATATTCCCATGCCTGTATAAGTATCACTACATGTCATTTCTGGGCTCAGTTATTGTGATGTTGTGACCTGAGGAAGGGAGCAGTTGTTATAGCGTATTTATAACACGAGGCGACATGAGGCTCTCTGCACCACTTCTCCTTCATCAGATCTGTGGTCAGACTCTGTCTCCTCGCACATCTCGCCTGCGCTTACAGTAACTCTCTCAGCTGATACTGTTCTCATGTTTTATATATCAGAATGATATTTTCTTAAAGGGATTGGCCAGAATGAGAATAACAGTGCCACTCCTGTCCACAGGTTAAGAGCGGTATTGCAGGTATGTACTTCTAAAATTGTATATCTTAACTTCTTGAAACTCCATGGCGTCATGGAATTGGTGCAGGGGTGTGATGAACTACCACTAGGTGTCACCAAATGCAACTAGTGACAGGGAAGTCAAACAAACCAGAGGTCAGGAGTCTGGAGGTCACGTAAGGAACACAGTGGAGAAGCAAAGCCGAGGTGAGAGCGCAAGCCAGAGGTCAGGAGCCAGGAAGTCACATAAGGTACACTGGGGTAAGTGGAGCCGAGCTCAGGGTACCAGCCGGAGGTCAGAAGCCAGGAAGTCACGTAAGGTACACTGGGGGTAAGCAGATGTGAGGTCAGGGTACAAGCCGGAGGTCAGAAGCCAGGACGTTACGTAAGGTACACTGGGGGAAGAAGAGGCAAGGTCAGGGTACAAGCCAGAGGTCAGAAGCCAGGAAGTCACGTAAGGTACACTGGGGGTAAGCAGAGGCAAGGTCAGGGTACGAGCCGGAGGTCAGAAGCCAGGAAGTAACATAAGGTACACTGGGGAAAAGCGGAGCTGAAGTCAGGGTACAATCTGGAGGTCAGGAAGCAGGGAACAACGTCAGAGTGAGGGACACTGTAGGAGAAGGAAAACAACAGGACCAGGATAGGAAGACAAGATCAAAGCACAAACCGGAGCCAGAGCACTTACTGCTGGCAGAAACTACGACTGGCGGCGCTCCGGATGAGGTTGCTCCCTAATGAAGCAGAGCAATCACCCAGAACGAGGCAGCTGGAGAGAAGCCTCCCCCCCAACACCAACGCAGGAACCGAGGACGGAAAATCACAAGTCCACCGGTACAAAATACAAAACAGAACAATGGCTCTGCTAGAGAGCAGAGCACCATGGATCAGAACCAGGACCGGGGGTATGGAGTGGATTTAGGAGCTGAGCTTGATCTACACAAAGCAGATGTCGGCTGTAGTACACAGCCAGCATCCTCAATTAACAGCAGCAATCTGCCCTCAGCTGCTTTTAACCCCATAAATGCCATTGGCAATCATATACACCGTCACATAAGCTGTGCAATCCTGCTTGGTCATCCATCCTGTGCTCTTATAAGCCCCCAGCGATGTGATCACATGGTATCACTGCCATGTTGGTACAACGGCGAAAGTCAATTTTTAGGATTATATACAGCAATAACAGGTTCAAGTTCCCTATGGTTACTTTAAAAAAAAAAGGAAACTTTTTTTTTTTTCTTTAATAAAAAATAAACAAACCTTCAACTGGCCGCTGTTTTCTCCAAATAAACAATAAAACCCAAGACGCCATACTGGAATTTGTTTTTTTTCATAATTTCTTTATTTTTATTTTTCATTACTTTTTCATTTTTTATGTCATTATTTTTCATTATTTTTTCTTTTATTTTCGAGCACATCATATCGTGAAATAAATGGTGGCAATAAAAAACAAATCTGCAAATCATCCTGCAGTAAAAATGCTCTTGAAAGAAGGCGAGGAAGCAACAAAAGCAGAAAAACGAAAATTTGAGTCCTTAAGGAGTTAGGGGAGCACTGATGTGTATCCGGACCTCATGAGGGGGTCCGGTCGCTGAGACCCCTTTAACCAGACACCTCTATTATTCCAGTAGGGTATATACTGTATATACTAAGGGGCTTTAACGGCTATTTCTCCGAGCCGGTGCATACACAAATACATTGACATACATAGATATCCACACGTACACAAACAATCTAGTGACCCTCTGACGTGGATTTCCTACTAAGCATATAGACAAACACTTTGTTGGAAAGGTCGGGTGTTTTTTGTATGTAGATGTTAGCGGTTGTGATGTGACTGATGAATTCACAGATTGGTTATTGGTGAAGACCACAAAAATGACTTCCTGTGTTCTGTCACACACAGATATGTAGCAGTGTGTATAGAGGGATTGTCCCGGGTTCTCACGCAGAGCTGTGATGTCACCGCAGCAGTGGGCGGGTGATGACATCACCGGGAGAGCTCGGTGCACTCAGTCCATCCTATCATTGGAGGACTGAACTGTGTCATTTCAGAGAAAGCTCAAGCCGCACTACATGGTTGAATAGATGAGGTTTAGCGCAGGAAGGATGCTACAGATCTGAGGGACACATATTCCATATTTATTTTTGGGCTTCGTTAAATCTAGTATATACAGTGACAAGTCCCCCCCCACCCAAGTAGGGAAAAAATAAACTTGGACCCGGGAAAGCGTCAACAAAAACCAGAATCCCTTTACTGACATCCATCGCACATGTGGAGTGCACTGAGAAGCTGATCTCACTCCATGTAGCCCAGGTGCTGGCTGTGTTATACCGCCATGCTATGGATGTATGGGTGACGGAAAGAGTGAGAAAGCCGGGGGACAGAGAGCGAGAGGAACAGAGAGAGCACAAGCGAGAGGGGGAAGAGTGCAAAAGAGAGGGAAAGAGAAAGAGAAAAAGAAAAGGAGAGAGAGAGCTACAGCGAGCAAGAGAGAGGGAGAGAGCAAAGGGGAGAGAATGAGGGGGAGAGAGAGGGGGGAGAGAGCGAGCGAGGGGGGAGAGCGAACGAGGGGGAGAGAGGGGGAATAAAGTGAGTGGGAGAGTAGAGAGCGAGGGTGGGAAAAGAGAGAGCGAGGGTGGGGAACAGAGAGCGAGGGTGGGGAAAAGAGAGCAAGGGGGGAAAGAAAGCGAGGGGGGAAAGAAAGCGAGCGGGGGAAAGAGTGAAGGGGGGAAAGAGAACGAGTCGGAAAGAGCGAGGAGGGAAAGAGAGCGAGGGGGAAAGAGAGCGAGGGGAGAAAGAGAGCGAGGGGAGAAAGAGAGCGAGGGGAGAAAGAGAGCGAGGGGAGAAAGAGAGCGAGGGGAGAAAGAGCGGGAGAGAAGAGAGCGAGAGGGGAGGGAAGAGAGCAGGAGGGGGAAAGAGGGACGGGGAGAAAGCAAAGGGGAAAAAGTGAAGCGGGAGAGCACACGAGCAAGGGGGAGAGTGCGGACAAGGGAGGAGAGTGCGACAGAGCTTGGGGGCAGGCACAAGTGATCATGGAGCGCGTGAGGGAGGAGAACTCAAGCGAAGGGAGAGCATGAGTGGGGGAGAGAGCATGGGCAGGGAAGGAGCGCACACAAGCAAGGGGGGAGGGCGCAAGGGGGAGAGACAGGACAAGGCAGGGAAGAGAGCGCGAGGTGGGGAAAAGAGCGTGATGCGGGGAAGAGATAACGCAAAGGGGGAAGAGCGAGGGGGAGAGCACAAGTACAAGGGGGAGTGCGCGAGCGAGCATGGGGGGGTAAGCGAGAGTGGGGAGAGAGTATGGGAGCGTGAGGGAAAAGTGCGAGAGCGTAGGGGGAGAACACGAGAGAGCATAGGGGGAAAGCGCGAGGTACACCTTTTTCTTTCCCTCTGCAAGCAAGGGGGAATGCGCGACGAAGGACAGCGCGAGGGAAGAGAGCGCGAGCAAGCAATGGGGAAGAGCGCGAGAGAGCGCGAGGTGGGAGTGCGTGAGAGGGAGAGAGCGCAAGGAGGGAAGAGAACGGTAAGGGGGGGAAAGAGCAAGGGGGGAGAGAAAAGAGGAAAGAGGAGGGGAGGGTGAGGGAGGGGTGACGAGAGAGACAGAGAGCGGGAGAGAGAGAGGGGAAGGAGAGAGAGCAAGTGGAGAGAGAAAGATTGAGACAGAAAGAGAGAGCAGAATACAATATAATATATTCATAATTAACTAATAGAATGGACAGGTTTCTTGCTGTGCTTCTATTTTTCCCTTTAGGTATATACAGTATATCACAAAAGTGAGTACACCCCTCACAGTTCTGTAAATATTTTATTCTATCTTCATGGGATAACATTGAAGATCTGACCCTGTGATACAATGTACAGTGTCGGTGTGCAGTTTGTATAACAGTGTATATTTGGTGTCCTCTAAATAACTCAACACACAGCAATTAATGTCTAAACCACTGGCAACAAAAGTGAGTACACCCCTGAGTGAAAATGGCCAAATTGTGCTCAATTAGCCATTTCCCCTCCCTGGTGTCATGTGCCTCATTAGTGTTACAAGGTCTCCGGTGTGAATGAGCAGGTGTGTTATATTTGGTGTTATCGCTCACACACTCTCTCATACTGGTCACTGGAAGACAACATGGCTCCTCACGGCAAAGAATTCTCTGAGGATCTGAAAAAAGAATTGTTGCTCTACATAAAGATGGCTAAAGCTATAAGAAGATTGCCAGCACCCTGACACTGAGCTGCGGCACGGTGGCCACAACCATACAGTGGTTTAACAAGACAGGTTCCACTTAGGACAGGCCCCACCATTGCCTACCAGAGAAATTGAGTGCACGTGCTCAGCGTCATATCCAGAGATTGTCTTTTCAAAATAGATATATAAGTGCGGCCCACCTTGCTGCAGAGGTTACAGGGGTAGGTGGCTGCCTGTCAGTATGCCGCATACGGCATAAAAATGCTCTGCATGGCTGGCGTCCCAGAAGGAAGCTTCTTCTAAAAATAATGCATAAGAAAGCCACAGTTTGCTGAAGATAAGAAGACTAAGGACATTGATTACTAGAAAGATATTTGGTTCAGATGATGTCAAGTGTGTGTGGCAGCAACCCTATGAGGAGTACAAAGACAAGTGTAACCTGCCTACAGTCAAGCATGGTGGTGGCAGTGTCATGGTTTGGGGCTGCATGAGTGCTGCTGGCTGTGGGGAGCAACAGTTCATTGAGGGAATCATGAGTGCCAACATGTACTGTGACATAAGGAACAAAGCATGATTCTCTCCCTTCATATTCCAACATGATAACGACCTCAACTCCAAGACGACCACTTTCTCGCTAAAGAAACTGAGGGTAAAGGTGCTGGACATGCCAAGCAACTCCAGACCTAAACCCTATGGTGCATCTGTGGGGACTCTTCAAATGGAAGATGGAGGAGGGTAAGGTCTCTAACATCCACCAGCTCTGTGATGTCGTCATGGAGGATGGAAGAGGATCCAGCGGCTCCTGTGAAGCTCTAGTGACCTCCATGCCCCAGAGGGTTAAGGCAGTGCCTGAAAATAATGGCGGCCACACAAAATATTCACACTTTGGGCACAATTTGGGCATTTTCACTTACAGTGGGGGAAATAATTATTTGATCCCTTGCTGATTTTGTAAGTTTGCCCACTGACTAAACCATGAGCAGTCTATAATTTTAAGGGTGGGTTAATTTTAACAGTGAGAGATAGAATATCCAAAATGAAATCCAGAAAATCACATTGTATAAATTATATAAATGTAATTGCGTTTTGCAGAGAGAAATAAGTATGTGATCCCTCTGGCAAACAAGACGTAATGTTTGGTGGCAAAACCCTTGATGGCAGCACAGCAGTCAGATATTTTTTTTTGTAGTTGATGATGAGGTTTGCGCACGTCAGGAGGAATTTTGCTCCACTCTTCTTTGCAGATCATCTCTAATCATTAAAATTTTGAGGCTGTTTCTTGGTAACTCGGAGATTCAGCTCCTCCATAAGTTTTCTATGGGATTAAGGTCTGGAGACTGGCTAGGCCACTCCATGACCCTAATGTGATTCTTTTCCAGCCACTCCTTTGTTGCCTTGGCTGTATGTTTTCGGTCATTGTCGTGCTGGAAGACCCAGCCACGACCCATTTTTAATGTCCTGGCAGAGGGAAGGAGGTGGTCACTCAGGATATTTCAGTACATGGCTCCATCCATTGTCCCATTAATGCAGTGAAGTAGTTCTGTGCCCTTAGCAGAGAAACACCCCCAAAACATAATGTTTCCACCTACATGCTTGACAGTGGGGAAGGTATTCTTTGGGTCATAAGCAGGATTTCTCTTCCTCCAAACATGGCGAGTTGAATTAAGGCCAAAGGGCTCAATTTGTGTCTCATCTGACCACAGCACCTTCTCCCAATCACTCTCAGAATCATCCATGTGTTCATTGGCAAACTTCAGACGTGCCTGCACATGGGCCTTCTTCAGACGGGCTGGCCGCACATGGGCCTTCTTCAGACAGGCCGGCCGCACATGGGCCTTCTTCAGACGGGTCGGTCGCACATGGGCCTTCTTCAGACGGGCCTTCGTCAGACGGGCCGGCCGCACATGGGCCTTCTTCAGACGGGCCGGCCACACATGGGCCTTCTTCAGACGGGCCGGCCGCACATTGGCCTTCTTCAGATGGGCCGGCCGCATATGGGCCTTCTTTAGACGGGCCGACTGCACATGGGCCTTCTTCAAACGGGTCGGTCGCACATGGGACTTCTTCAGATGGGTCGGCCACACATGGGCCTTCTTCAGACGGGTCGGCCGCACATGGGCCTTCCTCAGATGGTCCTTCTTCGGACGGGCCGGCCACACATGGGCCTTCTTCAGACGGATCGGACACACATGGGCCTTCTTCAGACGGATCAGACACACATGGGCCTTCTTCAGACGGATCAGACACACATGGGCCTTCTTCAGACGGATCGGACACACATGGGCCTTCTTCAGACGGATCGGACACACATGGGCCTTCTTCAGACGGATCGGACACACATGGGCCTTCTTCAGACGGCTCGGACACACATGGGCCTTCTTCAGACGGATCGGACACACATGGGCCTTCTTCAGACGGATCAGACACACATGGGCCTTCTTCAGACGGATCAGACACACATGGGCCTTCTTCAGACGGATCAGACACACATGGGCCTTCTTCAGACGGATCAGACACACATGGGCCTTCTTGAGCAGTGGGACTTTGCAGGCGCTGCAGGATTTTAATCCATTATAGCGTAATGTGTTACCAATGGTTTTCTTGGTGACAGTGGTCCAAGCTGCCTTGAGATCATTAACAAGTTCCCCCTTTGTAGTTTTAGGCTGATCTCACCTTCCTCATGATCTTGGATACCCCACGAGGTGAGATTTTGTATGGAGCCCCCAGATCGATGTCGATTGACAGTCATTTTGTATTTCTTCCATTTTCTTACTATTGCACTAGCAGTTGTCTCCTTCTCATCCAGCGTCTTACTTAAGGTTTTGTAGCCCATTCCAGCCTTGTGCAGGTCTATGATCTTGTCCCTGACATCCTTAGGCTATGTGCGCACAGTGCGTTTTTCGCGGCGTTTTTCGGGTGCGTTTTTGGCCTCAAAACTGCAGGACTTTGCTTCCCCAGCAAAGTCTATGAGTTTTCATTTTTGCTGTCCGCACACATCTGTTTTTTTTACCTGCGTTTTTGAGTTTAAAAAAAAAAAAAAAATGGACATGTCAGTTCTTTCCTGCGTTTTTCTGCGTTTCCCCCCCCCCATGCAATGCATTGGAAAAACGCAGCAAAACGCAGAGATCAAAAACGCACCAAATCGCGGCAAAAAACGCATGCGTTTTTTGACGCAGGTGCGTTTTTAGCGGCCAAAAACGCAGCGTCAAAAAGACGCAGTGTGCGAACCTAGCCTTAGAAAGCCCTTTGGTCTTCCCCATGTTGTAGAGGTTAGAGACTAATTATTGGAGTCTGTGGACAAGAGTCTTTTATACAGGGGACAATGTAAGACAGCGTCTGTAAAGTGTCTGTAGGAGCCAGAACTCAATGGTTGGTAGGGGATCAAATACTTATTTCTCTCTGCAAAATGCTAATTTATACAATGTGATTTTCTGGATTTTATTTTTGATATTCTATCGCTCACAGTTAAAATTAACCTACCCTTAATATTATAGACTGTTCATGTCTTTGTCAGTGGGCAAACTTACAAAATCAGCAAGGGATCAAATAATTATTTCGCTCACTGCATGGGGTGTACTCACTTTTGTTGCCAGCGATTCAGACATTAATGGCTATGTGAGGAGTTATTTAGAAGGCACTACAAATTTACACTGTTGGCTACTTTCACACTTGCGTTGGACGGCTTCCGTAGCATTGCGTTGTGTGTGACGGATGCAATGCATATAGTGGCACAACGGATGCAACGGATCGTACAAAAGAATGCAATCCGTTATATTTTTTTTTTTCTTGACTTAACACATCTGGGCATGCGCAGTTGTGTAAAGACAGATGCGTTAACGGAATCCGCCACCATAGGCGTCCATTATAAAACAACGGATGTCGACGGAATCCGCCGCTCTGCGTCATTTTAACGCACGAAAAAACGTGACATGCTGCGTTGCTTCCGCCTGGCGGCTAGCGGAAGCAACGCAAGTCCATCAGTCGTCCATACATTTCTATGGGAAGCAGTGGAATCCGTTAACATATTCCGCTGTTTTCCAAAACGGCGGATTGCGACTGAAGGAAAAAAAAACGCAAGTGTGAAACTAGCCTTATACAACACTGACACTGTAAAGTGTATCACAAGATCTTCAGTGTCGTCCCAGGAAACGATAATAAATACTTCTAAAATTGTGAGGAGTGCACTCACTTTTGCAATATTATCACACACACGGAATAAAGAATATATAAATACATGTTATTTTGATATGCGTGTGTATAGATAGACTTGGTAGCACCAGACTTACAGATTATCATAATATTTAGGCCATACAATTACTGGCTAAAAGAAAAAAAATAAACTTTAAGGCTATGTGTCCACGCTGCGGAAAATGCGCGGATTTTGCCGTGGATTTCTCGCGGAAAAGCCGCGGATTTTCCGAAAATCTGCAGCAGCGGCACTTCCAAGCCATTTCAATGGCATTTTGGAAATGCTGTGTCCATGCTGCGGATTTGCCGCGGATTTTGATCCGGAAAAATCTGCAGCATGTCAATTATTGTTGCGGATTTTGATCCGGATTTTGGCTATAGAATGGGGGGAAAAAAAAAAAATCCGCATCAAAATCCGCGGTAAATCCGCGGCAAAAAAAAAGGTGCGGATTTGCCGCGAAAGTCGCGGATTTTCATGCAGAAAAATCCGCAGCAACATTCTACCGTGGACACATAGCCTAAGAGTACATTTGTTATTTAAGGCTGTGTGCACACGTAGTGTTTTTTATGAATTTTTTTTTATGCATTTTTAGTGCAGATTTGTCACAAAACCTGAAGGGAATCCAGAGAGCAGCAAAGTCAATGAGAATCCTGAAGTCTAAAGGCCCTGTCACACAGCGATATCGCTAGCGATCGTACCCGCCCCCGTCAGTTGTGCGTCACGGGCAAATCGCTGCCCGTGGCGCACAACATCGCTCAGACCCGTCACACGGACTTACCTGCCTAGCGACGTCGCTGTAGCCGGCGAACCGCCTCCTTTCTAAGGGGGCGGTACGTTCAGCGTCACTAAGCAACTGCCCAATAGAAGCGGAGGGGCGGAGATGAGCGGGCGTAACATCCCGCCCACCTCCTTCCTTCCGCATTGACGGCGGCCGCAGGTAAGGTGAGTTTCCTCGCTCCTGCGGTGTCACACATAGCGATGTGTGCTGCCGCAGAAACGACGAACAACATCGTACCTGCAACAGCAACGATATTTGAGATTAGAACGACGCATCAACGATCAACAATATGGTGAGTATTTTTGATCGTTAGCGGTCGTTCGTGCGTTTCACACGCAACGACGTCGCTAACGAGGCCAAATGTGTTTCACAAATTCCGTGACCCCAACGACATCTCGTTAGCGATATCATTGCGTGTAAAGTGGCCTTAATGTAGATGTTGCTTTTTTGTGACTTGCAAACTTGCTGCAGAAAATAATGTGCAGCGTGGTAAAATGCAGGTCTAAAAATCATTGTGGATATGCCGCATTTTTGCATGTGTTTTTAGACAGCAGTATAGATAATAACCTGTCTAGGCTGAAGTGTCAATTTGAGTGTGAAGTGCCCCCTGGGTGTCCCTAGGGCACATTTATATGGTAATTATGCTCCTACATTGGTTACAGGGGAATTAATATTTTAGAATGATTACCTGTGGTTATTTGATTTTGCACTGGCTTAGGTCTCCTTTGTGAGACTCCCATACTTTCACACTTTGGAGCAATTCTTCACATACACACCCAGTTTTCTTCTTAATAGGTTATACATCGATTATATACAAATAGGTTTACCCATTTACCGTACTCTATGCATCACACTACCATCCATTATTTAAATGTGATTTATATTTAATGTATACCTTTCCACCTTATATTTACAACCAATGTGAAGATGAGATTAAGGCGTTTTTATATTGTGCCCCGAGGGTCTGGTTTTTGCATCCTACACATTCCCTTATCTCTTTTTATCAATTTTAAATAATGTACCAATAAAGGATTTTAACAATCATTGGAGGAGAGAGGCTCTTTTTTTAATAGGCAGCTGGGGTTGATGTCAGCTGTGTAATGACAGCTGGTATCAAGCCCTGGTGTTAGCAATGGAGAAGCACCTATCACACACCCCCATTACTAACCATGTAAATGGAAAAAGGAAAAAAAAAACACGCACAAAATGATTTATTTGAAAAACACTCCCCGACTTTCCTGCTCACTCTGCGCTCTGGACTATGTCTGATTTGGTGGAGTGCAGCAGCGTTGTCTGAGACTTTGCTTACTAACAAATTGGTGATTAAGGCACAGTTTTATTGTTATTAGTCTCCGTTTATAGCTTTCAGGTTTCCATTTGTGGACTACGTTGGAATCCCTGGACTACATCAGACCTGGCTGGGTTTTTGTTTTTTTTTAATAAAATGGTGAACCAGGGAAAAAGTCCATGACTGTTTTTTCAAATAAACTATGTTTGTGTGTTTTTTTTTTCTTTTTACTTACTAGGTTACTAATGGGGGTGTCTAATAGACACCTCTCAATAACTAACCCTTGGACATTATGCCAGCTGACATTAGATATCAATCTGCAAAGATAATACCCCGATTGTCACCGCACCAGGGCAATTGGGAAGAGCCAAATAAAGAGCCAGAATTAGCACATCTAATGAATGTGCCACTTCTGGGGCAGCTGCGGCCTGCTATATTTCGGCTGGGAAGGGCCAAATAACCATGGGCCTTCCCACCCCGATAATATCTGTCCACAGCTGTCTGCTTTACTTTTGCTGGTTACAAAAACAGGGGATGACGTCACGTCTTTTTATTTTTTATATTTATTTTATCATAAAGAGCTGTCTTATAAGCTTCACTAAGTGCGATTTTATTATATATTGGGGGGGAGTTTATCTATTATCTATCACTAATTCTATAGCATTCATTGTCCAAAAACGCAGTTAAAAAAAAAAACACACATTGAAAAGGAGACAAAACACGCTCCTGCCAAGAGATACAGAAATGATGCTGAAATACTTGCATCCAATTACTCAACATGTGCCCATACCCTTATGGTCACCTCGCTTCACAAAAAGAGGAATATAAAAGATCAGAAAATCATATGGAACGCAAAACAGTAATGCGAAAAAACTACAGCTTATGTGGGTAGGGTAGTGTAAAGTGGCGACATTCAATGTGGAATTAGTCAATATGACCGATGTATTAGTAATAGGGGACCTGGGATAAGAGGAGAGGACCAGGCATGCTACGGGACAGTGTCACCAGCAGTTACCACTAGAGGGAGCCAACTGCATAGAGATTTTCACAGCTTCCACAGAGTCTAGTGCTAGGTGACTACATGTACACTGAGCTCCCCCTAGTGGTGTCCACAGGAAGCTCATTTTATCAGCTATTCTGTATCGTGTGAACAGAAAGGATTTTTGAAGCGGTGAGAAAAACACAAGAGCTGTGAAAGATGTAGATATTAGCAGTGAACATTTTTTATTTTATTATGGGTCCCGGAGACTTGAGCACGACCCGTCACCCATGCATGCTCATATATCCTATGGTGTAACAAGCAGTCGATGAAAACCCACCAAGTGGAAAAAAAAACGAAACAAATCCCACCAAATAAAAGTCCCACCTTTAATACACAAGGACAGATAAGAAAAGGCTCTGTATTACAAAATGGCCATTAAAAAGCAGAAAACACCTATGTACAGATATACAGCGCTATAAAGGACTATTCAATAAAGAAGATTGATGCGTTCCTATATGGTTTATATAGGAAAGTGATAGCGTGCATGTGTGTGCAGTGCAATGAGGGTCACTCGGTCAGGAGGGTTTTTAAGTTTGGAGTAATCAAATATGCTATGGTATCAGATTGATGGAGCACTATACACACATACACACTGTGTATGTATATATATATTATATACACATACACTGTATGTGTGTGTGGAGATATATATAAAATATACACACTAATATATATATATATATATATATATATATACACTGTGTATATTTTATTTTATATATATATATATATATATATATATAATATACAAACATACAGTGTATATATATACATTATATATGTGTATATATATGTGTATATATATATATATATATATATATATAGCTATAATATATATATATTTATAACTATAATATATGTATACATATATATATACACACAGTGTGTATATATATATATATATATAATATATATATAATATACACACACACAGTGTGTGTGTGTATATATATATCTATATATATATATATATATCTATCATATATATATATGTATATATATATATATATTATACACACACACACACACAGTGTGTGATATATATATATATATACACACATATATATATATATATATATATATATATATATATATATACACACACACACAGTGTGTGTATATATATATATATATATATATATATATACACACAGTATATCTATCTATCTATATATCTATATATATAATTGCCTTAGTCTGTCTGTCTGTCTATCTGTCTGTCTGTCATGCTCCAAAATTGTGTCCTTACGGTGACACAAAGCTGATTGGCCACTGGGCTCGCCATGGCCCCGCCCCCCCACACCGATTGGCCGCTCGCCCAGGCTGCGCCCCCACACGGATTGGCCAGCCGCTCGCCCAGGCTCCGCCCCCCCACAGATTGGCCTCTCGCCCCGGCACCCTGCAGGCATTGGCAATTCGGCCACGCCACGCCCCCCTCACGCAATGCACGCTAGCTCTGGCCCCGCCCCCTCCCTCCCCCCGCGCATTCCCCGAACTGACACGGCTGTCACGGAGGTGAGTACTGTACTCCCCCCCTCCCCCCCCGCCCATTCCCCGAACTGACACGGCTGTCACGGAGGTGAGTACTGTACTCCCCCCCCACCCCCACCCGGCCCCCGCTCGCACGGGAGTGGTGTGGATACGTTGGTAACCATGCTCGCATGGTTACAAGCGCATCAAGGTCCTGCTGCGGCGGAAGATCCACACGCACACACATAACAGCACACACACAAACATACACACACATCAGATCACACTCACTCTCACACACACACCTCACACACACCTCACATCGCATCCACACACTCACAGCATCCGGCGATATCGCTTGCTTCTCGGCCTCGATACTGTGCTGTTGTGACCTTCCAGGACCTGACGGAGGATCACATGGCCAGAGGCATGTGGTATCTCCGGATGTTGTGAGTGTGAGCGCGTATGTGCGATATCGTCAGTGTCTGTGTGTGTGAGTGGATGCGATCGGGTGTGTGTGAGTGGATGCGATCGGGTGTGCGTGAGTGGATGCGATCGGGTGTGTGTGAGTGGATGCGATCGGGTGTGTGTGAGTGGATGCGATCGGGTGTGTGAGTGTCGGCAGAGGAGCACGGCGTGCTGGAGGAGGCTGGGAGCAGAGAGGCTGATCATGGGGAAGGCTGGGAGGGGGAGGCTGATGCTGGGGGAGACTGGGAGGGGAAGGCTGATGCTGAAGGAGGCTGGGAGGGGGAGGCTGGGAGGAAGGAGGCTGGGAGGAGAGAGGCTGATCCTGGGGAAGGCTGGGAAGGGGAGGCTGATGCTGAGGGAGGCTGGAAGGAGAGAGGCTGATGCTGGGGGAGGCTGGAAGGAGAGAGGCTGAGGCTGGGAGGAGAGAGGCTGATGCTGGGGAAGGCTGATGCTGAGGGAGGCTGGGAGGGGAAAGCTGATGCTGGGGAAGGCTGGGAGGACGGAGGCTGGGAGGAGAGAGGCTGCTCCTGGGGAAGGCTGGGAGAGGGAGGCTGATGCTGGGGGAGGCTGGAAGAAGAGAGGCTGATGCTGGGGGAGGCTGATGCTGGGGGAGGCTGGGAGGAGAGAGGCTGATGCTGGGGAAGGCTGGGAGGAGAGAGGCTGATGCTGGGGACAGAGAGGAGAGGCTGATGCTGGGAGGAGAGAGGCTGATGCTGGGATGAGAGAGGCTGATGCTGGGAGGAGAGAGGCTGATGCTGGGGGAGGCTGGGAGGGGGAGGCTGATGCTGGGGGAGGCTGGGACGAGGGAGGCTGATGCTGGTGGAGGCTGATGCTTGGGGAGGCTGATGCTGGGGGAGGCTGGAAGGAGAGAGGCTAATGCTGGTGGAGGCTGATGCTTGGGGAGGCTGATGCTGGGGGAGACTGGGAGGGGAAGGCTGATGCTGAGGGAGGCTGGGAGGGGGAGGCTGGGAGGAAGGAGGCTGGGAGGAGAGAGGCTGATCCTGGGGAAGGCTGGGAACGGGAGGCTGATGCTGAGGGAGGCTGGAAGGAGAGAGGCTGATGCTGGGGGAGGCTGGAAGGAGAGAGGCTGATGCTGGTGGAGGCTGATGCTTGGGGAGGCTGATGCTGGGGGAGACTGGGAGCGGAAGGCTGATGCTGAGGGAGGCTGGGAGGGGGAGGCTGGGAGGAAGGAGGCTGGGAGGAGAGAGGCTGATCCTGGGGAAGGCTGGGAAGGGGAGGCTGATGCTGAGGGAGGCTGGAAGGAGAGAGGCTGATGCTGGGGGAGGCTGGAAGGAGAGAGGCTGAGGCTGGGAGGAGAGAGGCTGAGGCTGGGGAAGGCTGATGCTGAGGGAGGCTGGGAGGGGAAAGCTGATGCTGGGGAAGGCTGGGAGGACGGAGGCTGGGAGGAGAGAGGCTGATCCTGGGGAAGGCTGGGAGAGGGAGGCTGATGCTGGAGGAGGCTGGAAGGAGAGAGGCTGATGCTGGTGGAGGCTGATGCTTGGGGAGGCTGGGAGAGGGAGGCTGATGCTGAGGGAGGCTGGGAGGAGGGAGGCTGGGAGAGGTAGGCTGAGAGAAGAGAGGCTGATGCACACACACACACATGCGCACGCACTGCACAACACACCACACACACACACTGGGAACCACAAACAACTGCCCTACACAGACACCCACACACACAGACAACGCGGCACACACAAATATACGCACATACCGCACAACACACACATTGCACAAAACATACCTCCCCCCAAAACACAC
>NC_134355.1:42603050-42613050 GCF_048569485.1 Anomaloglossus baeobatrachus | reverse complement strand
AGGAAGAAACCGGGCGCAGCACCACCTTGTCCTGGTGAAACACCAGGAAAGGAGCCTTGCATGACAACGCTGATAGCTCAGACACTCTCCGAAGTGATGTGACTGCTACTAGGAAGACCACCTTCTGCGAAAGGCGAGAAAGAGAAATATCCTTCAAAGGCTCAAAAGGTGGCTTCTGAAGGGCCATCAGAACCCTGTTCAGATCCCAGGGTTCTAACGGCCGCCTGTAAGGAGGGACAATGTGACAAACCCCCTGCAGGAACGTGCGTACCTGAGAAAGCCTGGCAAGACGCTTCTGAAAGAACACAGAGAGCGCTGAGACTTGTCCCTTAAGGGAGCCGAGCGACAAACCTTTTTCCAATCCTGATTGAAGAAAGGAAAGAAAAGTGGGCAAGGCAAATGGCCAGGGAGAAAACCCCTGATCAGAGCACCAAGATAAGAATATCTTCCACGTCCTGTGGTAGATCTTGGCAGACATTGGTTTCCTGGCCTGTCTCATAGTGGCAATGACCTCTTGAGATAACCCTGAAGACGCTAGGATCCAGGACTCAATGGCCACACAGTAAGGTTGAGGGCCGCAGAATTCAGATGGAAAAACGGCCCTTGAGACAGCAAGTCTGGTCGGTCTGGTAGTGCCCACGGTTGGCCCACCGTGAGATGCCACAGATCCGGGTACCACGACCTCCTCGGCCAGTCTGGAGCGACGAGAATGGCGCGGCGGCAGTCGGACCTGATCTTGCGTAACACTCTGGGCAACAGTGCCAGAGGTGGAAACACATAAGGGAGTTGAAACGGCGACCAATCTTGAACTAAGGCGTCTGCCGCCAGAGCTCTGTGATCGTGAGATCGTGCCATGAATGCCGTGACCTTGTTGTTGTGCCGGGACGCCATTAGGTCGACGTCCGGCATCCCCCAGCGGCAACAGATCTCCTGAAACACGTCCGGGTGAAGGGACCATTCCCCTGCGTCCATGCCCTGGCGACTGAGAAAGTCTGCTTCCCAGTTTTCTACGCCCGGGATGTGAACTGCGGATATGGTGGAGGCCGTGGCTTCCACCCACATCAAAATCCGCCGGACTTCCTGGAAGACTTGCCGACTGCGTGTTCCGCCTTGGTGGTTGATGTAAGCCACCGCTGTGGAGTTGTCCGACTGAATTCGGATCTGCTTGCCTTCCAGCCACTGCTGGAACGCTTTTAGGGCAAGATACACTGCCCTGATCTCCAGAACATTGATCTGAAGGGAGGACTCTTGCTGAGTCCACGTACCCTGAGCCCTGTGGTGGAGAAAGACTGCTCCCCACCCTGACAGACTCGCGTCCGTCGTGACCACCGCCCAGGATGGGGGTAGGAAGGATTTCCCCTTCGACAATGAAGTGGGAAGAAGCCACCACCGAAGGGAAGCTTTGGCTGCCTGAGAGAGGGAGACGTTCCTGTCGAGGGACGTCGACTTCCTGTCCCATTTGCGTAGGATGTCCCATTGAAGAGGACGCAGGTGAAACTGCGCGAAAGGGACTGCCTCCATTGCTGCCACCATCTTCCCTAGGAAGTGCATGAGGCGCCTCAAGGGGTGTGACTGACCTTGAATGAGAGATTGCAACCCTGTCTGCAGTGACCGCTGTTTGTTCAGCGGAAGCATCACCATCGCTGAGAGGGTATGAACTCCATGCCAAGATATGTCAGCGATTGGGCCGGTGTCAGATTTGACTTTGGAAAATTGATGATCCACCCGAAACTCTGGAGAGTCTCCAGAGTAGCGTTGAGGCTGTGTTGGCATGCCTCTTGAGAGGGTGCCTTGACCAGCAGATCGTCTAAGTAAGGGATCACCGAGTGACCCTGAGAGTGGAGGACCGCTACTACTGTAGCCATGACCTTGGTGAAAACCCGTGGGGCTGTCGCCAGGCCGAACGGCAGTGCCACGAACTGAAGGTGTTCGTCTCCTATGGCGAAGCGCAGGAAGCGCTGATGCTCTGGAGCAATCGGTACGTGGAGATAAGCAACTTTGATATCGATCGATGCAAGGAAATCTCCTTGGGACATTGAGGCGATGACGGAGCGGAGGGATTCCATCCGGAACCGCCTGGTCTTTACGTGTTTGTTGAGCAGTTTTAGGTCCAGGACAGGACGGAAAGACCCGTCCTTCTTTGGAACCACAAACAGGTTGGAGTAAAAACCGTGACCCTGTTGCTGAAGAGGAACCGGGACCACCACTCCTTCTGCCTTCAGAGTGCCCACCGCCTGCAGAAGAGCATCGGCTCGCTCGGGAGGCGGACATGTTCTGAAGAATCGAGTCGGAGGACGAGAGCTGAACTCTATCTTGTAACCGTGAGACAGAATGTCTCTCACCCAACGGTCTTTTACCTGTGGCAGCCAGGTGTCGCAAAAGCGGGAGAGCCTGCCACCGACCGAGGATGCGGTGTGAGGAGGCCGAAAGTTATGAGGAAGCCGCCTTGGTAGCGGCACCTCCGGCGGTCTTTTTAGGACGTGACTTAGACCGCCATGAATCGGAGTTCCTCTGATCCTTCTGAGGCCTTTTGGACGAGGAGAATTGGGACCTGCCCGCGCCCCGAAAGGACCGAAACCTCGACTGTCCCCTCCTCTGTTGGGGTATGTTTGGTTTGGCCTGGGGTAAGGATGTATCCTTTCCCTTGGATTGTTTGATGATTTCATCCAATCGCTCACCAAACAAGCGGTCGCCAGAAAATGGCAAACTGGTTAAGCACTTTTTGGAAGCAGAATCTGCCTTCCATTCCCGTAGCCACAAGGCCCTGCGTATTGCCACCGAATTGGCGGATGCAACCGCCGTACGGCTCGCAGAGTCCAGGACAGCATTAATAGCGTAGGACGCAAATGCCGACGTCTGAGAGGTTATGGACGCCACTTGCGGCGCAGACGTACGTGTGACTGCGTCAATTTGCGCTTGACCCGCTGAGATAGCTTGGAGTGCCCATACGGCTGCGAATGCTGGAGCAAAAGATGCGCCGATAGCTTCATAGATGGATTTCAACCAGAGCTCCATCTGTCTGTCAGTGGCATCTTTGAGTGAAGCCCCATCTTCCACTGCAACTATGGATCTAGCCGCCAGTCTGGAGATTGGAGGATCCACCTTGGGACACTGAGCCCAGCCCTTGACCACGTCAGGGGGGAAGGGATAACGTGTATCCTTAAGGCGCTTGGAAAAACGCTTATCTGGACAAGCTCGGTGTTTCTGGACTGCCTCTCTGAAGTCAGAGTGGTCCAGAAACATACTCGTTGTACGCTTGGGAAACCTGAAACGGAATTTCTCCTGCTGAGAAGCTGACTCCTCCACTGGAGGAGCTGAGGGAGAAATATCCAACATTTGATTGATGGACGCGATAAGATCATTCACTATGGCGTCCCCATCAGGAGTATCAAGGTTGAGAGCGGCCTCAGGATCAGAATCCTGATCAGCTACCTCCGCTTCATCATACAGAGAGTCCCCCCGCTGAGACCCTGAACAATGTGATGATGTCGAGGGAATTTCCCAGCGAGCTCGCTTAGGCGGTCTGGGGCTGCGGTCCGTGTCAGAGACCTCACCCTGGGATCTATGAGACACCCCGGGAGCACATTGTTGTTCCAACTGAGGGGGACCAGGGTGCAATGATTCAACAGTGCCCATGGTCTGAGATACCGGTCTGGACTGCAAGGCTTCCAGTATCTTAGCCATAGTCTCAGAAAGTCTATCAGTAAAAACTGCAAACTCCGTCCCCGTCACCTGGACAGTGTAAGCAGGTGGTTCCCCCTGGGCCACCCTTAGCAGAGGCTCCGGCTGAGAAAGTGCCACAGGGGCTGAGCATTGCACACAATGAGGGTCGGTGGAACCTGCCGGTAGTATAGCCGTACATGCGGCGCAGGCAGCATAGTAAGCCTGTGCTTTGGCACCCTTGCTTTTTGCGGACGACATGCTGTTGTCTCCTCTGAGCAATCCAGGAGGGTATATAGCCAAAAATCAACCGTGCACCATACAGTGTAAAGTATAGCCTATAAGCATATAAATCTATATGTACACTTCTGCACTAGTGGGGCCAGCACCTCAGGTGCTGCTTACCGCCCGCTCAAAGCGGTTGTGTGATCACCAGAATCCCTGCCTGGGTCTCCCAGAGCTTGTCTCCCCTCTCCAGCGTCAGAAGAGCTGACAGGAATGGCTGCCGGCGTCCTGAGGAGAGGAGGGGGCCGTGGGCGTGCCCTAGAAAGTGCGGGAATCTGGTGCCCCACTGTGCACAGTGAGGGGGGTGGAGTATGCAAAGCATGTTCCAGCCCTCAGCGCTGACGTCCTGTGCAGCGTCCCGCCCTTCCCCTAACTGGCAGGCCTGGGGGCGGGAAAAAAGTGAGACTAGGCCGCAAAAGCCGGGGACTAAAGTTATAAGCGCGGCCGGCGTATAAGCCCGGTCGGCGCGGTAGTCCCCGGCGTACTAACACTCCCAGCCGCGCTGCAGTGTGAAATGGCAGCGCGCGGTCGTCCCCAGTACACTAACACACCCAGCCACGCTGCAGTGTGTGATGGCACAAGCGCGGTCAGCGCTGCGGTCCCCGGCGCACTAACACACCCAGCAATGCTGCAGTGTTTCTGTGCGCGGTCCCCACGGGGACACAGAGTACCTCAAAGTAGCAGGGCCTTGTCCCTGACGATACTCGGCTCCTTGTCCAGCAGAGTCCCCAGGGGCTGTGGATGGAGCACGGTCTCAGTGCCTGGAGACCGATTAGGATCCCACTTCACCCAGAGCCCTAAAGGGATGGGGAAGGAAAACAGCATGTGGGCTCCAGCCTCCGTACCCGCAATGGATACCTCAACCTTAACAACACCGCCGACAAGAGTGGGGTGAGAAGGGAGCATGCTGGGGGCCCTGTTATGGGCCCTCTTTTCTTCCATCCGACATAGTCAGCAGCTGCTGCTGACTAAGATGTGGAGCTATGCGTGGATGTCTGCCTCCTTCGCACAAAGCATGAAAACTGAGGAACCCGTGATGCACGGGGGGTGTATAGGCAGAAGGGAAGGGGCTTTACACTTTTAAGTGTAATACTTTGTGTGGCCTCCGGAGGCAGAAGCTATACACCCAATTGTCTGGGTCTCCCAATGGAGCGACAAAGAAAGGAGGATAATAGGAGGAGTAGTCCTGGAGGTGAGGAGGATAATAGGTGGAGTAGTCTTGGGGGGAGAGGAGGATAATAGCAAGAGTATTCCTGGGGGGAGAGAAGAATAATAGGAGGAGTAGTCCTGGGGGGAGAGTAGTATAATAGGAGGAGTAGTCCTGGGGTGAGAGGAGTATAATAGAAGTAGTCCTGGGGGAGAGGAGTATAATAGGTGGAGTAGTCCTGGGGGGAGAGGAATATTATAGGAGGAGTAGTCCTGGAGGTGAGGAGTATAATAGGAGGAGTAGACCTGGGGGTAGAGGAGTATAATAGGAGGAGTAGTCCTGGGGGTAGAGGAGTATAATAGGAGGAGTAGACCTGGGGGTAGAGGAGTATAATAGGAGGAGTAGTCCTGGGGGTAGAGGAGTATAATAGGAGGAGTAGTCCTGGGGGTAGAGGAGTATAATAGGAGGAGTAGTCCTGGGGGTAGAGGAGTATAATAGGAGGAGTAGTCCTGGAGGTGAGGAGTATAATAGGAGGAGTAGTCCTGGGGGTAGAGGAGTATAATAGGAGGAGTAGACCTGGGGGGAGAGAAGAATAATAGGAGGAGTAGTCCTGGAGGTGAGGAGTATAATAGGAGTAGTCCTGGGGGTAGAGGAGTATAATAGGAGGAGTAGTCCTGGGGGTAGAGGAGTATAATAGGAGGAGTAAACATGGGGGGAGAGAAGAATAATAGGAGGAGTAGTCCTGGGGGGAGAGAAGAATAATAGGAGGAGTAGTCCTGGGGGGAGAGGAGTATAATAGGAGGAGTAGTCCTGGAGGTGAGGAGTATAATAGGAGGAGTAGTCCTGGAGGTGAGGAGTATAATAGGTGGAGTAGTCCTGGGGGGAGGTGTATAGGTGCCCAATGTGTGTGGGGGGCGTGGCCGAGCGGGGCAGACGTGGCCGAGCGTGAAGGCGTGGCCGAGCGTGAAGGCGTGGCCGAGCGTGTGGGGGTAGAGTGAGGGGGCGTGGCCGAGTGGGGGCGTGGCCGACGGGGCAACTATGCAATGCGGCTTCCATAGTTACCTGATGTGTATCATTGTTATCAGCGTACGTGTGCCGGGAGTCGGGGTATGCTAGTAAGCATGGTACACATCAAGTAAGTATTCAAAGCGACAGTGCTGGGTCACTTGTTGGTCTCCTGCTGTGCAGCACGCATCAGCGTGTGACAGCGGGAGACCAACGATGTGAATGGGCAGGGAGCCGGCATACGCTGGTAACCATGCTACACAATATTACCCGATGTGTACCATGGTTACCAGCGTACCCCGCCCCCCGCACGCACAAGAGCCCACACCAGCGTACGCCGGCAACTCCAGCAATGTGAGGGTATGTGTCAGCTGGGTTGCCGGCGTACGCTGGTGTGGGCTCTCGGGGGTACAGCACTCACCTGGGAGTCGGGGCTCCGTGTCGGTTCGGGGAATGCGTGCGGGGGGCAGGGCGTGAGGGGGGCGGGGCGTGGCCGAGTTGCTACGTGCAGGGGGCCGGGACGAGAGGCCAATCCGTGGGGGGGGCGGAGCCTGGGCGAGCGGCCAATCCGTGCGGGGGGCGGAGCCGAGCGGCCAATGAGACGCTTGTCACGGTAACGACAGAATTTTGGAGCAAGACAAACAGACAGACTAAGGCAAATAAAGGGAATTTTGTTTACTTACCATAAATTCCTTTTCTTCTAGCTCCTATTGGGAGACCCAGACAATTGGGTGTATAGCTTCTGCCTCCGGAGGCCACACAAAGTATTACACTTTTAAAAAAGTGTAACCCCTCCCCTCTGCCTATACACCCTCCCGTGGATCACGGGCTCCTCAGTTTGGTGCAAAAGCAGGAAGGAGAAAACTTATAAATTGGTCTAAGGTAAATTCAATCCTAAGGATGTTCGGAGAACTGAAGACCATGAACCCAAAGAACAATTCAACATGAACAACATGTGTACACAAAAGAACAACCAGCCCGAAGGGCACAGGGGTAGGGTGCTGGGTCTCCCAATAGGAGCTAGAAGAAAAGGAATTTACGGTAAGTAAACAAAATTCCCTTTTTCTTTGTCGCTCCATTGGGAGACCCAGACAATTGGGACGTCCAAGAGCAGTCCCTGGGTGGGTAAAGCAATACCTCAATAAAAAGAGCCGAAAACGGCCCCCTCTTACAGGTGGGCAACCACCGCCTGGAGGACTCGCCTACCTAGACTGGCGTCTGCCGAAGCATAGGTATGCACTTGATAGTGTTTCGTGAAAGTGTGCAGACTAGACCACGTAGCTGCCTGACACACCTGCTGAGCCGTCGCCCGGTGCCGCAATGCCCAGGACGCACCTACGGCTCTGGTAGAATGGGCTTTCAACCCTGAAGGGAGCGGAAGCCCAGAAGTACGGTAGGCCTCGAGAATTGGTTCCTTGATCCACCGAGCGAAGGTTGACTTGGAGGCCTGAGATCCCTTACGCTGGCCAGCGACAAGGACAAAGAGCGCGTCTGAACGGCGCAGGGGCGCCGTGCGAGACACGTAGACCCGGAGTGCTCTCACTAGATCCAAAGAGTGCAAATCCTTTTCACACTGGTGAATTGGATTAGGGCAAAAGGAAGGCAAGGAGATATCCTGATTTAGATGAAAAGGGGATACCACCTTAGGGAGAAATTCCGGGACAGGACGCAGAACCACCTTATCCTGGTGGAAAACCAGGAAGGGAACTTTGCATGACAGCGCTGCAAGCTCAGACACTCTCCGAAGTGATGTGACTGCCACCAGGAAGGCCACCTTCTGAGAAAGACGGGAGAGAGAGAGACATCCCGCAGCGGCTCAAAAGGCGGCTTTTGAAGAGCCGTCAGGACCCTGTTAAGATCCCAAGGTTCCAACGGACGTTTGTAAGGTGGAACCATGTGGCAAACCCCCTGCAGGAACGTGCGGACCTGCGGAAGCCTGGCAAGACGCGTTTGAAAAAACACGGAGAGCGCCGACACTTGGCCCTTGAGAGAGCCGAGGGACAAACCCTTGTCCATTCCAGATTGTAGGAATGAAAGAAATGTGGGTAATGCAAACGGCCATGGAGGAAAACCGTTATCAGAGCAGCAGGATAAGAAGATTTGCCAAGTCCTGTAATAGATCTTGGCGGACGTTGGTTTCCTGGCCTGTCTCATGGTGGCAATGACATCCTGAGATAACCCTGAAGATGCTAGGAGCCAGGACTCAATGGCCACGCAGTCAGGTTGAGGGCCACAGAATTCAGATGGAAAAACGGGCCTTGTGACAGCAAGTCTGGGCGGTCTGGAAGTGCCCACGGTTGATCCACCGTGAGATGCCACAGATCCGGATACCACGACCACCTCGGCCAGTCTGGAGCGACGAGAATGGCGCGACGGCATTCGGACCGGATCTTGCGTAGTACCCTGGGCAGCATCGCCAGAGGGGGAAACACGTATGGCAGTCAAAACTGCGACCAATCCTGGACCAAAGCGTCCGCTGCCAGAGCTCTGTGATCCTGAGACCGTGCCATGAAGGCCAGGACCTTGTTGTTGTGTCGTGACGCCATGAGATCGGCGTCCGGCGTTCCCCAGCGGCGACAGATCTCTCGAAACACGTCTGGGTGAAGAGACCATTCTCCCGCGTCCATGCCCTGACGACTGAGAAAATCTGCTTCCCAGTTTTCCATGCCCGGGATGTGAACTGCGGAGATGGTGGAGTCTGTGTCTTCCACCCACTGCAGAATCCGCCGGACTTCCTGGAAGGCTTGACGACTGCGAGTGCCGCCTTGGGGGTTAATGTAGGCGACGGTAGTGGCGTTGTCCGACTGGATTTGGATCTGCCTGCCCTCCAGCCACCGATGGAAAGCCAATAGGGCTAGATATACTGCCCTTATCTCCAGGATATTGATCTGAAGGGACGATTCTATTGGAGTCCAGGTTTCTTGAGCCCTGTGGTGGAGAAAAAACGCTCCCCAACCTGACAGGCTCGCGTCCGTGGTGACCACGGCCCAGGTTGGGGGTAGGAAGGATTTTCCCCGGGCCAGAGATGTGGGTAGGAGCCACCACTGAAGTGATGTTTTGGTTGCGAGGGAAAGAGAGATGTTCTTGTCGAGGGAAGCAGCACTCTTGTCCCATTTGCGAAGAATGTCCCATTGGAGTGGCCGTAGATGGAATTGCGCGAACGGCACTGCCTCCATAGCTGCAACCATCTTCCCCAGAAAGTGCATGAGGTGCCTTAAGGGGTGTGACAGCCTCCGAAGAAGTGACTGCACCCCCGCCTGCAGAGAAAGCTGTTTGTCCCGCGGTAGCTTGACTAACGCTGGCTGGGTATGAAATTCCATCCCGAGGTAAGTCAGTGATTGGGTCCGCGTCAACTTGGATTTCGGGAAATTGATGATCCACCCGAACTGCTGGAGAGTCGCCAGAGTGACGGTACGACTTTGTTGACACGCCACCAGAGAAGGGGCCCTGACTAGGAGATCATCCAAGTGGCCCTGAGAGTGCAGGACCGCCACGACGAATGCCATGACTTTGGTGAAAACCCGTGGGGCTGTCGCCAGGCCGAAAAGCAATGCTACGAACTGGAGGTGTTCGTCCCCGATGGCAAAACGCAGGAAACGTTGATGTTCGGGTGCGATCGGCACATGGAGATAAGCATCTTTGATGTCGATCGATGCTAGGAAGTCTCCTTGTGACATCGAGGCGATGACCGAGCGGAGAGATTCCATCCGAAACCGTCTGGTTCTCACATGTCTGTTGAGCAGCTTGAGGTCCAGAACGGGACGGAATGACCCGTCCTTTTTTGGCACCACGAACAAGTTGGAGTAAAATCCGCGACCACGTTCCTGAAGGGGAACGGGAATCACAACTCCCTCTATCTTTAGAGCGTCCACTGCCTGAAAAAGTGCGTCGGCCTGTGCGGGG
>NC_134355.1:42468050-42598050 GCF_048569485.1 Anomaloglossus baeobatrachus | reverse complement strand
GGTGGAATGCAATTTTCTTATGGAAAAATTTCTTTTGGAATGAAATACTTACCAAAAAAGTGTGAAACAACTGAAAATATGTCTTATATTCTAGGTTCTTCAAAGTAGCCACCTCTTGCTTTGATTACTGCTTTGCACACTCTTGGCATTCTCTTGATGAGCTTCAAGAGGTAGTCACCGGAAATGGTTTTCCAACAGTCTAGAGAAGCTGGATTCTTGTCTCAGGAGGATAGAAGATCCAGTTGTAGAGGGCGCAGATGGAATTGGGCAAAAGACACAGCTTCCATGACTGCTACCATCTTGCCTAACACTCTCATCCCATTCCGAAGGGATGTGTGACGGCGAGAGCGGAGGGATTGGGCGGCCCGGATCAGGGAAGACCTCTTGTCTTTTGGAAGAAAAACCCGGGACTGAGCCGTGTCTATCAGCATACCTAAAAAGGTGATGCGCTGATGAGGAATGAGGGATGACTTGTTGAAGTTGATAAGCCACCCTAGCCTTGACAGCGTGTCTAGGCAAATTTGCACGCTTTCTGAGCAAACTTGAAGAGAGCTCCCCTTGGCAAGTAGGTCGTGCAAATAGGGAACGACCAGAACGCCTCTGGGGTGCAAAATGGACATGACGGCTGCCATGATCTTTGTGAAGACCTGAGGCGCAGTGGCCAGTCCAAAGGGGAGGGCCCTGAATTGGAAATGACGGTGTCCTACGGCAAAACGAAGGAACCGTTGATGCGATACACATATGAGAATGTGTAAATAAGCATCTTGAACGTCTATGGAAGCTAGGAATTCTCCCGGTTCCATGGCGGCTAGCACTGCTCTCAATGATTCCATTCGGAAGGTCAGAATCCGTACGGCCTTTTGGAGGTCCAAGATAGGGCGGACAGAGCCATCTTTTTTGGGAACGACAAAAAGGTTTGAATAGAAACCTTTGCCGCGCTGTTCCAGGGGCACTGGAATGATAACGTTTGCTTTCTGTAAAAAGGCTATAGCCTGAAATAAGGCTTGGCTTTGCGTTTTGGATTTTGGAAGCCGAGAACGCAGAAACCTGTTGGCCGGCAGGGAATGGAAATCGATCTTGTAACCTGAGGTGACGATTTCTCGAACCCAAGCATCGTGAGTGTGGTCTAGCCAGATATCCCGAAAAAGCAGAAGCCGCCCTCCAACAGGAGTCGGATCTGAGGGATACCTGGCGTTATGCTGAGGGGGCCTGTACAGGGCGAGGTCCCTTAGGTTTAGATTGCTTGGAGTGGGAACGCCAAGAAGAGCCCCTTGAGGGACCGGATCCTCGATCTGAGCGTTGGGACGATCCTTGTGCTGATGGTTTTTGGGGAGCGGGCCGAAAGGACTGCCTACGCCAAGAAGATTTTTTAAAATTCCTGGATTCAGGCTGCTTTTGTGGTAGAATGGTACTTTTACCACCCGTCGTCTCAAATATGAGTTTGTCCAGGGATTCTCCAAACAGACGAAGGCCATGGAAGGCGAGTGTGGACAGGGATTTCATGGAGGCACTGTCCGCATTGCATATCTTTAGCCACAGGACTCTGCGGGCAAAGACAGCATTGGCTGCCGTTAGGGCTGACAAACTAGCTGCATCTAGGGAGCCGTGAAGAAAATAATTAGAGGCTAGAGAGAACAAATCAAGGATCTCAAAAGCCTGCGGAGGAATATTACAAGAGCGAAGCATCCTGCGCAGGTTCCTACTGCACACACCCATAGCTCTCGCGACCCATGTCAAGGCAAACAGGGGGCGAAGAGAGGAGCCCGAAGCCTGGAAAATAGATTTGACCGCAGCATCAACTGCGCGGTCGGACGAGTCCTTGAGAGACGCATTGTCTGAAAGAGACATAACCGTGTGTTTAGCCAGTCTGGATACTGGCAGATCCACAACGGGGGGGTACTGACCAGGTCTTAACCAATTCAGATGGAAAGGGATAAGCGAATGAAGAGAAGGGTTTTTTATTAAACCTTCTATCAGGGTGATCCCACCGTTTAGATATGATTTGACGAAAAACCAGATCCTGGGCAAAGGACTTAGGAGGCTTCTTGGCCCGCTTGATTGCAGACTGAGAAGTCGGGTCCGGAGGCTGATCAGAAATCGACAGAGCCAAAATTAGTGTGTCTTCTATATGCCTAGACTCAGAAGGGACATCTGAATCAGAGTCAGAGTCTTGGGAATCGTGACTACTAAAAGCCTGGGTCAGACTGACTATCGTCCGAGTCGGATGAGGCGTAGCGGTCGCAATGGCGCCTTTTGGAAACAGCCTTTTTACGTTCTGGGGAAGAGAGACCAGACGAAGCAGGCGGGCTCCTCTGAGGGAGCTGAGCCGGGGGGAGGCTGCGGGAGCCTGTGGAAGGCTGGGATATCTGAGCGGCAAGATCATCTAACCTTTTAGACATTAGAAGAGCCCATGCAGGAATAACGTCATCAGACGGGGGAGCTGCCTGGCCGTTGGCTGGAGCAGAATCCAGAGACTGCACGGCATCCTGGTCCGGCAATGGGGTCTATTTTGACACGGTAGTAGGGGCATCGCAGCTCCGGCATAGTGGATAGCCTCGGCCATTAGAAAACGAGCGTTCACAGGTGGTACAAGCATAGTACAGGTCCGTAGAGGACGCCTGGGAAGCTTTATCTCCCTTGCGGTTACGCATTTCAGCAACAGTCCTACAGTAGGGTTATGCCGCTGTTACTATGAGTAAGGAGCCACTAGCAGTATTATAAAGTGACTGCTATGCCCAGCCGGTATATACCGATAGCAAAATGGCATATACTGTCAAACAGTCGGCATATACCTGCAGGCAGAGTCAGTATATACCGCTAACAGCTGATATACACCGCTAGCCAGCAGGCACACACTGCTAGAAAGACAGCGATATACCGCTGAGCAGAGCGGTATATAGCGCTGTAGATGCAGAGCCAAGGAGGCGATCTCACCCGTGTCTGCTCCCCACGTGGAAGATGGCATCCAGCGTTCCTGGCAGCATGGAGGGGAGAGACGGCCCCCGGAGGCTGATTTGCTGACTGAGGGAGCGGCTTCCAGAGCAGTGAGAGGGGGCGTTGCTAGAATGCAGGCCGACACCTGGGGCTAAATTAATGAGACTCCCCGGGATCACGGCCTCCATCGCCCTACCGGCGCCTTTCCAGGCGGCGGTATGGATGCAGGGGACAGATGACTCGTCGTGTCCCTACCTGCTCCTGGCTCCGTCTGAAGACGCGTTGGTCCGGGGATGCGGGGATCTCAGGGACGCATCTTCAGCTCAAGGCTGAAGCATGTCCTCGGCTCTGCTTAGCCCTCTGGAGCTACCTTGGTGTGAGGTGCTTCCAGGCAGCCTGGAGGGGTACGCAGACCCGATCACTTGGGCGCGAGGGAAGACTGACGGCGTGTGCACGCCAGGTTTCCTCTGCCCGTAAGCGGGGGAACGAGGGTGGCAGGCACCCTGGTATTGCCCCATAATCAAAAATAGAAAAAAACAAAATAAAAAATAAAAACAAAATAAGTTGGCCTGGGCTCAGGCCAGACATGTCAGCCTCCCTGCTGACACTAGAAAAAAACTGAGCTAGTTTCCTGCCTAGCTGGGGTTATATGCTGTGGGAGGAGGAGCTAACACTTTTTGAAATCTAGTGTCACGCCTCCCCCTGGAGACATCATAATACCCACTGTCTGTGTCCCCCAATGAAAAGGCGAGAAAGGAAAATATATAATTTTTACTATTTCATGAGATTGCGCTGGATTTGTACTTTATTAATTCCATAGCGCTTTACATACATCAGAAACACTGTCTCCATTGTGGCTCACAGTTTACGTTCCCTATCAATGTGTCTTTGGAGTGTGGGAGGAAACAAGGCAAACACAGGGAGAACATACAAACTCCTTGCAAATGTTATGGCCCTCCAAAAAAAAAAAAAAACACAACAAAAAAAACCCCAAAACCTAAACTGGCTATGGAGGTTTTAATGGCGGTTTTCTGAGCAGTGGGAATGTTACGGAGGAGCGCACCATCATGTGTGTGAGGTTCTAATTTGAGAGAAATTAGTTCACACACCCACAAGTCTGGGGCCACCAGATTGGAGCCCTGTGAACTCTATTCCTACCTGCCTAAATCCTTGACGCCTATACTGATTTCTGGTGTGACGGATGATGGCGCCCGGACCTACTAATCAGAAGAGGTGGCGTCAGGTAGAAGATCGGTCATCTGGAGGACACCAACCAAGACAGATTCGCTCATCTCTAGTCATAACATCGTTAGCTCCGGTCACCTCCGGTGCTGAAGCGAGCAGCGCAGGACGGGCACTTTATACCGGTCACACTTTACCTTCATGGTTTCTTTAATCTGCTGAGAAATGGAGGCCATCATCGCAGTTTGTTCCGTCATTCGGGATTCTAGGAAGGAGAAATAAAAAAAAAAAAAAAAAAAAAAAGATTGGTCTGATGATCTGGATTATTTTAAATTGTTCTCTGCAAATTCCCACCATACTTTTCCATACATTGAGTTAAATAATGACTAAGTGCCGCCATCTATAAAAAGAGGCAACAATAGAGATCAGGTCTATTGAAGGTATCTGGCCCCCGCACAGTATTACAGGAAAGCCCTGGGGCAGAGATATGAAGGCCATCTTGCCCATTTCACAGAGCAGCATTCCCTTTCCAAAAGGGGGGAAAAGTAAAAATGACCAAAAAATTAAAGCTGTGCGGTGATTGGATGCTGTGGGAAAGAAACATTTTTTTATTTTAGGCTACGTTAAACACATCGGTTTGGAGGTTGCCTGTTCCATATTTGCCCAAAACGGACCCATTTCCTAAACTGATGTAAACGGGAGCAGAGGGACGCCATTGATTATTATCAGGTCTGTCCGAGTTCAATTTGGAATCAGTTTTTACTATATAAGTGCAGAACGTTTCCTTCCATTCGAAAACAAAAAACGAACATTTGCCAAAAGCCAGACCAGACCCCATAATAATTAACGGGTCCCTCTGCTGCTGTATGCATCATTTAGTAAATGAGTCAGTTTCGGGCATGAGTTCAGGCGTACACAGTCTTAGGCCTCCTTCACACGTCCATGTCTCCGATACGTGTTTGGTCCGTTTCCTCACGTGCCGGAGAAACGGGCACACGTAGACCCATTAAAATCAATGGGTCTTGCCATGGACCGAGTGCCCGTCTGCTCCACACGTAGACATGTCCATTTTTCTCCGGCATCACGCGTGTCACACGGACCGCACAGATGTGACACGCAGTGGAGAAAACACATGTGTCTGAAATGAAGGGAATTTTGTTACTTACCGTAAATTCCTTTTCTTCTAGCTCCTATTGGGAGACCCAGACGATTGGGTGTATAGCTACTGCTTCCGGAGGCCACACAAAGTATTACACTAAAAAGTGTAAGGCCCCTCCCCTTCTGCATATACACCCCCCGTGGGATCACGGGCTGCTTCAGTTTTAGTGCAAAAGCAAGAAGGAGGAAAGCCAATAACTGGTTTAAACAAATTCACTCCGAAGTAACATCGGAGAACTGAAAACCGTTGAACATGAACAACATGTGTACCCGAAAAAACCCAACAATCCCGAAGGACAACAGGGCGGGTGCTGGGTCTCCCAATAGGAGCTAGAAGAAAAGGAATTTACGGTAAGTAACAAAATTCCCTTCTTCTTCGGCGCTCCATTGGGAGACCCAGACGATTGGGACGTCCAAAAGCAGTCCCTGGGTGGGTAAAGAAATACCTCATGTTAGAGCTGCAAGACAGCCTTCCCCTACGGGGAGGTCACTGCCGCCTGCAGGACTCTTCTACCTAGGCTGGCGTCCGCCGAAGCATAGGTATGCACCTGATAATGTTTGGTGAAAGTGTGCAGACTCGACCAGGTAGCTGCCTGGCACACCTGTTGAGCCGTAGCCTGGTGTCGTAATGCCCAGGACGCACCCACGGCTCTGGTTGAGTGGGCCTTCAGCCCTGACGGAACCAGAAGCCCAGCAGAACGGTAGGCTTCAAGAATTGGTTCTTTGATCCATCGAGCCAGGGTGGCTTTGGAAGCCTGCGACCCTTTGCGCTGACCAGCGACAAGTACAAAGAGTGCATCCGAGCGGCGCAGGGGCGCCGTGCGGGAAATGTAGATTCTGAGCGCTCTCATCAGATCCAACAAATGCAAATCCAATTCATATCGATGAACTGGATGAGAAGAAAAGGAAGGTAAGGAGATATCCTGACTGAGATGAAAGGGGGATACCATCTTAGGGAGAGACCCCGGAATCAGGCGCAGCACTACCTTGTCTTGGTGAAACACCAGGAAGGGAGCTTTGGATGACCGCGCTGCTAGGTCGGACACTCTCTGAAGAGACGTGACCGCTACCAAAAGGGCCACTTTCTGTGAAAGTCGAGAAAGTGAAACATCCCTCAGAGGCTCAAAGGGCGGCTCCTGGAGAGCAATTAGTACCCTGTTCAGATCCCATGGGTCCAACGGCCTCTTGTACGGAGGGACAATGTGACAAACCCCCTGCAGGAACGTGCGTACCTGAGGAAGTCGTACTATGCGCTTCTGAAAGAATACAGACAGCGCTGGGACTCGTCCGTTAAGGGAGCCGAGCGACAAACCTTTTCCCAAACCAGATTGCAGGAAGGAAGGAAAAGTAGGCAATGCAAATGTCCAGGGAGACACTCCCTGAGCAGAGCACTAAGATAAGAATATCCTCCACGTTCTGTGGTAGATCTTGGCAGACGTCGGCTTCCTAGCCCGTCTCATGGTGGCAATGACGTCTTGAGATAATCCTGAAGACGCTAGGATCCAGGACTCAATGGCCACACAGTCAGGCTCAGGGCCGTAGAATTCAGATGGAAAAAACGGCCCTTGGGACAGTAAGTCTGGCCGGTCTGGTAGTGCCCACGGTTGGCCGACCGTGAGATGCCACAGATGCGGGTACCACGACCTCCTCGGCCAGTCTGGGGCGACGAGGATGGCGCGGCGGCAATCGGAGCTGATCTTGCGTAGCCCTCTGGGCAACAGTGCCAGAGGGGGAAACAAACACATAGGGTAGCTGGAACTGCGACCAATCCTGAACTAAGGCGCCTGCCGCCAGAGCTCTTTGATCGTGAGACCGCGCCATGAAAATCGGGCCCTTGTTGTTGTGCCGAGACGCCATTAGGTCGACGTCCGGCCTCCCCCAGCGGCTACAGATTTCTTGAAACCCGTCCGGGTGCAGAGACCATTCCCCTGCGTCCATGCCCTGGCGACTGAGGAAGTCTGCTTCCCAGTTTTCTACGCCCGGGATGTGAACTGCGGATATGGTGTATGCTCTGTCTTCCACCTACATCAGAATCCGCCGGCTTCCTGGGAGGCTTGCCGACTGCATGTTCCGCCTTGGTGGTTGATGTATGCCACCGCTGCGAAGTTGTCCGACTGAATTCGGATCTGTTTGCCTTCCAGCCTCTGCTGGAAGGCTTGCAGGGCAAGATACCCTGCCCAGATTTCCAGAACATTGATCTGAAGGGTGGACTCCTCTGAAGAGAGTCCTTGCCCGTCTGAGAAGGGGGTACGTTCCTGTCTAGGGACGTCGACTTCCCATCCCATTGGCGAAGAATGTCCTATAGAAGTGGACGCAGATGAAACTGCGCGAAAGGGACTGCCTCTGCATGAGGAGTCTTAAGGGGGGTGACTGGCCTTGAAGGAGAGACTGCACCCCCGTCTGTAGTGAACGCTGTATGTCCAGCGGGAGCTGCACTATCGCTGAGAGAGTGTGAAGCTCCATGCCAGAACATGTCAGCGATTGGGTCGGTGTCAGATTTAACTTTGAAAAGTTTATGATCCACCCGAAACTCTGGAAAGTCTCCAGCGCCACGTTCAGGCTGTGTTGGCATGCCTCTAGAGAGGGTGCCTTGACAAGTAGATCGTCCAAGTAAGGGATCACAGAGTGACCCTGAGAGTGCAGGACTGCTCCCATTGCTGCCATGAACTTGGTGAAAAGCCGTGGGGCTGTCGCCAGACCGAAGGGCAGGGCTACGAACTGAAGATGCTCGTCTTCAATAACGAATCGTAGCTAACACCGGTGCTCTGGAGCAATCGGCACGTGGAGATACGCATCCTGATGTCTATTGACGCTAGGAAATCTCCTTGAGACATTGAGGCAATGACGGAGCGGAGGGATTCCATCCGGAACCGCCTGGTTTTCACGTGCTTGTTGAGCAGTTTTAGGTCCAAAAGGGAACTGAATGAGCCGTCGTTTTTTGGTACCACAACCAGATAGGAGTAAAAACCGTATCTTGTTCCTGAGGAGGAACAGGGATTACCACTCCTCCTGCCTGCAGAAGAGCATCGGCTCGGTCAGGAGGTGAGGAAGTTCTGAAGATCTAGTCGGAGGACGAGAACAGAACTCTGTCCTGTACACGTGAGACAAAATGTCTCTCACCCACCGGTCTTTGACCTGTGGCAGCTAACTGTCGCCAAGCGGGAGAGTCTGCCACCGACCGCGGATGCGGAGAGAGAGGGCTGAACGTCATGAGGAAGCCGCCTTGGTAGCGGTTCCTCCGGCTGCCTTCCTTGGGCGTGATTGAGCCCGCCAGGAATCTGCGCCTCTCTGAGCCTTTTGAGTCCTTTTGGACGAGGACAATTGGGACCTGCCCGAGCCTGGGAAGGACCGAAACCTCGACTGTCCTTTCCTCTGTTGGTTAATCACTTTCTTGGAAGCAGAATCTGCTTTCCATTCCCTCAACCACAAGGCTCTGCGTAAAACCACGGAGTTGGCGGACGCCACTGACGTACGGCTCGTAGAGTGCAGGACAGCATTAATAGCGTAAGTCGCAATGCAGACATTGCGAGGTTAAGGACGCCATCTGCGGCACAGATGTACATGTGACAGTGTCCACGTGCGCAAGACCAGCTGAAATAGCTTGGAATGCCCATACGGCTGCGAATGCCGGAGCAACCGACACGCCGATAGCTTCATAGACAGAATTCAACCAGAGGATCATCTGTCTGTCAATGGCATCTTTAAGTGAAGTCCCATCTTCCACTGCAACTATGGATCTAGCCGCAAGCCTGGATATTGGGGGATCCACCTTTGGACACTGGGTCCAGCGTTTGACCACGTCAGGGAGAAAAAAGGGTAACGTGTATCCTTAATACGATTGGAGAACGCTTATCTGGATAAGTGTGTGTTTCCGGATTGCTTCTCTGAAGTCAGAGTGGTCAGAAAAGTACTCAATATACGCTTGAGATACTGAAAAAGGATTTCTCCTGCTGTGAAGCTGACTCCTCCACCGGAGGAGCTGAGGGAGAAATATCCAACATTCCATTGATGGACGCTAGAAGATCATTCACTATGGCGTCACCATCCGGTGTATCCGGATTGAGAGCGGTCTCAGGATCCGAGTCCTGATCAGCTACGTCTGCCTCATCATACAGAGAGTCCTGCTGGGACCCTAACCAGTGATGAAGCCGAGTGCCGCTCCCAGCGAGCTCGCTTAGGCTGTCTGGGACTGTCGTCCGTGTCAGAGCCTGCGCCCTGGGATGCATGGGACCCCCCCCGGAGCACTGATTTGTTCCAAATGAGGGTGGTCAGGGAGCATTGTATCAACATTGCCCATGGTCCGTCTGGACTGCAAAGTCTCTAAGATGTTATTCACAGTCACAGACAATCTATCAGCCGAAACTGCAACTCCGTCCCTGTCCCTGGACAGGGTTCACAGGTGGTTCCGTTGGCCACCTCTAGCAGAGACCCCGGCTGATCAAGCGCTACAGGGGAGCATTGCACACAATGGGGACAGTGGAACCTGCCGTGTGGTGCAGTACAAGCAGCATAGAAAGCCTGTGCCTTGGCACCCTTGCTTTTTTGCTGCTGTTGTCTAGGCATCTAGAAGTATATAGCCAAGAATAGCGACCGTACAGTGCAATGTATAGCATACAAGCAGAAAGTACAAATGAACACTTCAGCACATGCAGTACAAGCAGCATAGAAAGCCTGTGCCTCAGCACCCTTGCTTTTTTGCTGCTGTTGTCTAGCCATCTAGGAGTATATAGCCAAGAATAGCGACCGTACAGTGCAGTGTATAGCATACCAGCATAAAGTACAAATGAACACTTCAGCACATGCAATACAAGCAGCCTAGAAAGCCTGTGCCTTAATGAACATTAGTGGGGTCAGCACTTCAGGTGCTGCTTACCGCCCGCAGAAACGCGGGTGTGTGGTCGCCCGAATCCTGTAACTGGTTGCCCAGAGCTCGTCTCCCTTCTCCAGCCCAGACTGCGTGCAGGAATGGCTGCCGGCGTCTTGTGAAGAGGGGCGGGCCGTGGGCGTGCCCCAGACAAGAGCGGGAAACTGGCGTCCCACTGTGTCCAGTGAAGGGGGCTGGAGAATGCAAAGCAGACTCCAGCTCTCGGCGCTGACTTTCTGTACAGCGTCCCGCCCCTCCCCTGACTGGCAGGGCTGGGGGCGGGAACGAAGCGAAAACTAGGCCGCAAAGCCGGGGACTCGAGTAATAAGCGCGGCCGTCCTATGTGCACGGCCAGCGCGGAAGTCCCCGGCGCACCACAAGTCCCAGCCGCGCCACAGTGTAAAACACCCCGCAGCGGCCGGCGCGGCAGTTTCTAACACATAAATTCACTCAGCTAAGCTGCAGTGAATAATAGCACAAGCGCTCCGCGCTGTTGTCCCCGGCGCACTAGCACTCCCAGCAATGCTGGTGTGTGTGTGCGCGATGTGTACGGGGACACAGAGTACCTTAATGTAGCAGGGCCCTGCCCTGACGATACCCAGCTCCATATCCAGCAGGTTCTCCGGGTCTGTGGATGGAGCCCGGTCTCAGTGCCTGGAGACCGGTAAGATCCCACTTCACCCAGAGCAATGAGGGGGGATGGGGAAGGAAAACAGCATGTGGGCTCCAGCCTCCGTACCCGCAATGGATACCTCAACCTTACAAACACCCGACAAGAGTGGGGTGAGAAGGGAGCATGCTGGGGGCCCCATATGGGCCCACTTTTCTTCCAACCGACATAGTCAGCAGCTACTGCTGACTAAAAACAGTGGAGCTATGCGTGGATGTCTGACCTCCTTCGCACAAAGCATAAAACTGAAGCAGCCCGTGATCCCACGGGGGGTGTATATGCAGAAGGGGAGGGGCCTTACACTTTTTAGTGTAATACTTTGTGTGGCCTCCGGAGGCAGTAGCTATACACCCAATCGTCTGGGTCTCCCAATGGAGCGCCGAAGAAAAAAAGAATTTCTATACTCACCTTTTCCAGCCCTGCTGTCTCTGCCGCTGCTGGCACTTTCTTCCGACCCACGCTCATTACATATTCACTCCACTGCGGGCCGGAAGCAGCAGCAGCGGGGACCGAAGATCAGCTCCACGGACAGCAACGCCAGGGACAGGTGAGCAGAAAGTTCCCGTTCTCCGTGTGTTATGACGGAGAACACACGTGTGCCATAAACACGGCACACTGAGGGCAATACGCACCTTTGACACGTACTGTGATTTTCACGGACGTGTGAAAGAGGCCTTAGCAAGTCTCAAAAACCTCCCGTCTAAAGGGGTTGTCTCAGCGTCTTCAATAGGTAAAATTGCAAAGCACTTGTAGAAAAGAAATCGCTACCTTGTTAAAAATCCTCTCAATTCTCAAACAATGGAAGGATTTGTAATCAGATAGTTTGCTGATAGCTGCCTAGGTTACTGGTCAGTTGGCCAGTCTATTACCGGTGGCCGGTCTCCTAGGCAATGAGTGCAGCACTTATTAAACCAAAGAAGGACATAGAACTCCATATTCATCATTTTTTGCTCATGGCAAACCTCACCACATATGCACTAGCAACCAAAAAATTGAGCTTGCAAACAACATTTGTTATGCTTATTCAAAGAAGGGAATTTTGTTACTTACCGTAAATTCCTTTTCTTCTAGCTCTTATTGGGAGACCCAGACGATTGGGTGTATAGCACTGCCTCCGGAGGCCACACAAAGCAATTACACTAAAAAGTGTAAGGCCCCTCCCCTTCTGGCTATACACCCCCAGTGGGATCACTGGCTCACCAGTTTTAGTGCAAAAGCAAGAAGGAGGAAAGCCAATAACTGGTTTAAACAAATTTTCTCCGAGTAACATCGGAGAACTGAAAACCGTTCAACATGAACAACATGTGTACCCGCAAACAAACCAAAAATCCCGAAGGACAACAGGGCGGGTGCTGGGTCTCCCAATAAGAGCTAGAAGAAAAGGAATTTACGGTAAGTAACAAAATTCCCTTCTTCTTCGGCGCTCTATTGGGAGACCCAGACGATTGGGACGTCCAAAAGCTGTCCCTGGGTGGGTAAAGAAATACCTCATGTTAGAGCTGCAAGACAGCCCTCCCCTACGGGGAGGCAACTGCCGCCTGCAGGACTCTTCTACCTAGGCTGGCGTCCGCCGAAGCATAGGTATGCACCTGATAATGTTTGGTGAAAGTGTGCAGACTCGACCAGGTAGCTGCCTGGCACACCTGTTGAGCCGTAGCCTGGTGCCGTAATGCCCAGGACGCACCCACGGCTCTGGTAGAATGGGCCTTCAGCCCTGATGGAACCGGAAGCCCAGCAGAACGGTAGGCTTCAAGAATTGGTTCTTTGATCCATCGAGCCAGGGTGGCCTTAGAAGCCTGCGACCCTTTGCGCTTACCAGCGACAAGGACAAAGAGTGCATCCGAACGGCGCAAGGGCGCCGTGCGGGAAATGTATATTCTGAGTGCTCTCACCAGATCTAACAAATGTAAATCCTTCTCATACCGATGAACTGCATGAGGACAAAACGAAGGCAAAGAGATATCCTGATTAAGATGAAAAGAGGATACCACCTTCGGGAGAAACTCCTGAATGGGGCGCAGCACTACCTTGTCCTGGTGGAAGACCAGGAAGGGAGCCTTGGATGATAGTGCTGCCAGCTCAGACACTCTCCGAAGAGATGTGATCGCTACCAGAAAAGCCACTTTCTGTGATAGTCTAGAAAGTGAAACCTCCCTCAGAGGCTCGAAGGGCGGCTTCTGGAGGGCAACTAGTACCCTGTTCAGATCCCATGGATCTAACGGCCGCTTGTACGGGGGTACGATATGGCAAACCCCCTGTAGGAACGTGCGCACCTTAGGAAGGCGTGCCAAACGTCTCTGAAAAAAGACGGATAGCGCCGAGACCTGACCTTTAAGGGAGCCGAGCGACAAACCTTTTTCTAACCCAGATTGCAGGAAAGAAAGAAAGGTAGGCAATGCAAATGGCCAGGGAGACACTCCCTGAGCAGAGCACCAGGATAAGAATATCCTCCACGTTCTGTGGTAGATCTTAGCGGACGTGGGCTTCCTAGCCTGTCTCATGGTGGCAACGACCCCTTGGGACAATCCTGAAGACGCTAGGATCCAGGATTCAATGGCCACACAGTCAGGTTCAGGGCCGCAGAATTCCGATGGAAAAACGGCCCTTGGGACAGTAAGTCTGGTCGGTCTGGGAGTGCCCACGGTTGGCCGACCGTGAGCTGCCACAGATCCGGATACCACGCCCTCCTCGGCCAGTCTGGGGCGACAAGTATGACGCGGCTGCACTCGGATCTGATTTTGCGTAGCACTCTGGGCAAGAGTGCCAGAGGTGGAAACACATAAGGGAGCCGGAACTGCGACCAATCTTGCACTAGGGCGTCTGCCGCCAGCGCTCTTTGATCGCGAGACCGTGCCATGAAGGTTGGGACCTTGTTGTTGTGCCGTGACGCCATTAGGTCGACGTCCGGCACCCCCCAGCGGCGACAGATTTCCTGAAACACGTCTGGGTGAAGGGACCATTCCCCTGCGTCCATGCCCTGGCGACTGAGGAAGTCTGCTTCCCAGTTTTCTACGCCGGGGATGTGAACTGCGGATATGGTGGAGGCTGTGGCTTCCACCCACATCAGAATCCGCCGGACTTCCTGGAAGGCTTGCCGACTGCGTGTCCCCCCTTGGTGGTTGATGTATGCCACCGCTGTGGAGTTGTCCGACTGAATTCGGATCTGCCTTCCTTCCAGCCACTGCTGGAAGGCTAGTAGGGCAAGATACACTGCTCTGATTTCCAGAACATTGATCTGAAGGGTGGACTCCTGCTGAGTCCACGTACCCTGAGCCCTGTGGTGGAGAAAGACTGCTCCCCACCCTGACAGACTCGCGTCTGTCGTGACCACCGCCCAGGACGGTGGTAGGAAGGATTTTCCCTGTGATAATGAGGTGGGAAAAAGCCACCACTGCAGAGAGTCCTTGGCCGTCTGGGAAAGGGAGACTTTCCTGTCCAGGGATGTTGACTTCCCGTCCCATTGGCGGAGAATGTCCCATTGAAGTGGACGCAGATGAAACTGCGCAAACGGGACTGCCTCCATTGCTGCCACCATCTTCCCGAGGAAGTGCATGAGGCGTCTTAAGGAGTGCGACTGATCTTGAAGGAGAGCCTGCACCCCAGTCTGTAGTGACCTCTGCTTGTCCAGCGGAAGCTTCACTATCGCTGAGAGAGTATGAAACTCCATGCCAAGATACGTTAGTGATTGGGTCGGTGACAGATTTGACTTTGGGAAATTGATGATCCACCCGAAAGTCTGGAGAGTTTCCAGCGCAACATTCAGGCTGAGTTGGCATGCCTCTTGAGAGGGTGCCTTGACCAGTAGATCGTCCAAGTAAGGGATCACAGAGTGTCCGTGAGAGCGCAAGACTGCTACCACTGCCGCCATGATCTTGGTGAACACCCGAGGGGCTGTCGCCAGACCAAATGGCAGAGCTACGAACTGAAGATGGTCGTCTCCTATCACGAAGCGTAGAAAGCGTTGGTGCTCTGTAGCAATCGGCACGTGGAGATAAGCATCTTTGATGTCTATAGATGCTAGGAAATCTCCTTGAGACATTGAGGCAATGACTGAGCGGAGGGATTCCATCCGGAACCGCCTGGCGTTCACGTGCTTGTTGAGCAGTTTTAGGTCCAGAACAGGACGGAAGGAGCCGTCCTTTTTTGGAACCACAAAAAGATTGGAGTAAAATCCTCGCCCCCGTTCCCGAGGGGGGACAGGGATCACGACTCCTTCTGCTCTTAGAGAGTCCACCGCCTGCAGCAGGGCATCTGCTCGGTTGGGGTGTGGGGAGGTTCTGAAGAACCGAAGTGGAGGCCGAGAACTGAACTCGATTCTGTACCCGCGAGACAAAATGTCTGTTACCCACCGGTCTTTGACCTGTGACAGCCAAATGTCGCAAAAGCGGGAGAGCCTGCCACCGACCGAGGATGCGGAGGGAGGAGGCCGAAAGTCATGAGGTAGCCGCTTTGGAAGCGGTTCCTCCATTTGCTTTCCTGGGGCGTGAGTAAGCCCGCCAGGAATCTGAGCTCCCTTGTTCTTTCTGAGTCCTTTTGGACGAGGAGAATTGGGCCTTGCCCGAGCCTCGAAAGGACCGAAACCTCGACTGCCACTTTTTCTGTTGAGGTTTACTTGCTCTGGGCTGTGGTAAGGAAGAGTCCTTACCCTTGGACTGTTTTATGATTTCACCCAATGGCTCACCAAACAGTCTGTCTCTAGATAATGGCAAACTGGTTAAGCATTTTTTGGAACCAGCATCCGCTTTCCAGTCCTTTAACCACAAGGCTCTGCGCAAAACCACAGAATTGGCGGACGCCATAGCGGTACGGCTCGTAGATTCTAGGACAGCATTGATAGCATAGGTCGCAAACGCAGACATTTGCGAAGTTAGAGACGCCACTTGCGGCACTGCTGGATGTATGAAAGCATCCACCTGTGCTAAACCAGCTGAAATAGCTTGGAGTGCCCACACGGCCGCGAATGCTGGAGCAAACGACGCGCCGATAGCTTCATAGACAGATTTCAACCAAAGGTCCATCTGTCTGTCGTTGGCATCCTTAAGTGAAGCGCCATCCTCTACTGCGACTATGGATCTAGCCGCAAGCTTGGAAATTGGGGGATCCACCTTTGGACACTGGGTCCAGCGTCTGGCCACCTCAGAGGGAAAAGGATAACGGGTATCCTTAGAACGTTTAGAGAAACGCTTGTCTGGATGAGCGTCGTGTTTCTGGATCGATTCCCTGAAGTCAGAGTGATCCAAAAAAGCACTTAATTTACGCTTGGGATACAGGAAATGGAACTTCTCCTGCTGTGCAGCTGCCTCCTCTGCAGAAGGGGCTGGGGGAGAAATATCCAACAGTCTATTAATTGCCGATATAAGGTCATTAACCATGGCGTCACCATCAGGGACATCCAGATTGAGAGGGGCCTCAGGGTTAGAATCCTGATCACCGTCCTCAGTCTCATCACAGAGAGACTCTTCTCGTTGAGACCCTGAGCAGTGTGATGACGTGGAGGGTCTTTCCCAGCGAGCTCGCTTAGGCTGCCTGGGACTGTCATCTGAGTCAGAGACTTCAGCCTGTGATGCTGGAGACCCCCTTGGAGCACGGATTAGTTCCAACTGAGGGGGACCGGAGAGCATAGACACAGCAGTGTCCATGGTCTGAGTAACTGGCCTGGCCTGCAAGGTCTCCAGGATTTTTGTCATAGTCACAGACATTTTATCAGCAAAAACTGCAAAGTCTGTCCCCGTCACCGGGGCAGGGTTCACAGGCGTCTCTGCCTGGGCTACCACCACAATAGGCTCTGGCTGACGAAGTGCCACTGGGACTGAACATTGCACACAATGAGAGTCGTTGGAGCCTGCTGGTAGATCAGCCCCACATGCAGTACAAACAGTGTACACAGCCCGTGCCTTGGCAGCCTTGCGTTTTGCGGATGACATGTTGCTGCCTCCTCAGAGCAGTACAGGGTGTCCAGCCAAGAAGCGACCTTACAGTGCAACTATATATATATATATGGTACCAAGAAAAAAGTACACTAATATAACACTGAGGCACTAGTGGGGCCAGCACTAAAGTGCTGCTTACCGCCCGCTTAGGAGCGGTGTGTGGGCGCCGAAATCCCTTTAGTCTGGGTCTCCCAGAGCCTGCTGCCTCTCCCCAGCCAGACCGCATGTGTAATGGCTGCCGGCGTCCTTGTGGAGAGGGGGGGGCGGGCCCTGGGCGTATACAGACGAAGAGCGGGAAGTCTGCTTCCCACTGTGCCTAGTGAGAGGGCTGGAGCATGTAAATAAAGCTCCAGCCCTCGTCGCTGCCTATTGAGCAGCGTCTCTCCCCTACCCTGATTGACAGGGTGGGGGCGGGAACGAAGCGGCGCTAGGCCGCAGAAGCCGGGGGCTAAAGTTAGAAGCGCCGCCGCCGTAAAAGCGCGGTCGGCGCAAAGTCCCCGGCGCACCACAAGTCGCAGCTGCGCCGCCGCTCCAGGAGCGGTCGGCGCAGTAGTTCCCAACATGTAACGTCACTCAGCAAAGCTGCAGTGACCTAACCCCAGCGCACAGCGCTACTGTCCCCGGCGCACTATAACGCTCAGCAAGCCTTGAGAGTGTCCGTGCCTGCCGGGGACACAGAGTACCTGAAAGTTGCAGGGCCTTGTCCCTGAACGGCACTCCCGCTCCAAATCCAGCAGGTTCTCTGGGTCTGTGGATGGAGCCCGGCCCCAGGGCTTGGGGGCCGGTAAGATCCCACTTCCACAGAGCCCTCCAGGGGATGTGGAAGGAAAACAGCATGTGGGCTCCAGCCTCTGTACCAGCAATAGGTACCTCAACCTTACAAGCACCACCACGGGTGAGAAGGGAGCATGCTGGGGGCCCCATATGGGCCCTCTTTTCTTCCATCCGATAGAGTCAGCAGCTACTGCTGACTACAAACAGTGGAGCTATGCGTGGATGTCTGACCTCCTTCGCACAAAGCAGAAAACTGGTGAGCCAGTGATCCCACTGGGGGTGTATAGCCAGAAGGGGAGGGGCCTTACACTTTTTAGTGTAATTGCTTTGTGTGGCCTCCGGAGGCAGTGCTATACACCCAATCGTCTGGGTCTCCCAATAGAGCGCCGAAGAAATAGTATTTTTATTTATCAATTCATCACTTTAAAGATTATAATACAATAATTGTAGAAAAAATTCATTTTGTACATACAATGCTGGCACAGACAGATTGTTGATTAAAAAGAACCCTACCCCATAAAACCAAAGAAACACAGACTGGTGCAGAGTAGTGAATTAGAAAAAAATCGAGGCAAACTTGTTGCACAGTTGTCCAGACCGATGGGCACACAGAAGGTTAAAAGTGTGACACCTACCACAGGAATAATAACAAAGTGCTAGTGCAACATTGCAGCAATGGGGAAAAGGAAAACAGCCGATTCTATATTAGAGTGGAATACAGAGCCCTGTGTATACATATACAGTTAGCTTCCTGACGAAGTGGTGGCGAAACGCGCGTCGAGGTGCTGGGCAGTGTGCGTTTTGACCCCTGGGGTATGCTTATCTAACAATTACCTACTGTGATGGCCTTCGATTATTTCTAGGGGCAGCTGACTACATTCGGTATATCCGGTGGTACACTGCCCGATAGGTATTGTTACTGACTCCCTGCCAGGTATAGATAGAATTGATGGATTGGGAATTTCTACCTAACTGTATATGTATACACAGGGCTCTGTATTCCACTCTAATAAAGAATCGGATGTTTTCCTTTTCCCCATTGCTGCAATGTTGCACTAGCACTTTATGTTGTTATTCCTGTGGTAGGTGTCACACTTTTAACCTTCTGTGTGCCCATCGGTCTGGACAACTGTGCAACAAGTTTGCCTCGATTTTTTCTAATTCACTACACTGCACCAGTCTGTGTTTCTTTGGTTTTATGGGGTAGGGTTCTTTTTAATCAACAATCTGTCTGTGCCAGCATTGTATGTACAAAATTAATTTTTTCTACAATTATTGTATTATAATCTTTAAAGTGATGAATTGATAAATAAAGAAGGGAATTTTGTTTACTTACCGTAAATTCCTTTTCTTCTAGCTCCTATTGGGAGACCCAGACAATTGGGTGTATAGCTTCTGCCTCCGGAGGCCACACAAAGTATTACACTTAAAAGTGTAAACCCCTCCCCTCTGCCTATACACCCCCCCGTGCATCACGGGCTACTCAGTTTTGGTGCAAATGCAGGAAGGAGGAAACTTATAAATTGGTCTAAGGTAAATTCAATCCGAAGGATGTTCGGAGAACTGAAAACCATGAACCAAGAACAATTCAACATGAACAACATGTGTACACAAAAGAACAACAGCCCGAAGGGAACAGGGGCGGGTGCTGGGTCTCCCAATAGGAGCTAGAAGAAAAGGAATTTACGGTAAGTAAACAAAATTCCCTTCTTTGTCGCTCCATTGGGAGACCCAGACAATTGGGACGTCCAAAAGCAGTCCCTGGGTGGGTAAAAGAATACCTCGGTAAAAGAGCCGTAAAACGGCCCCTTCCTACAGGTGGGCAACCGCCGCCTGAAGGACTCGCCTACCTAGGCTGGCATCTGCCGAAGCGTAGGTATGCACCTGATAGTGTTTCGTGAAAGTGTGCAGACTCGACCAGGTAGCCGCCTGACACACCTGCTGAGCCGTAGCCTGGTGCCGCAATGCCCAGGACGCCCCCACGGCTCTGGTAGAATGGGCTTTCAGCCCTGAAGGAACCGGAAGCCCAGCAGAACGGTAGGCTTCAAGAATTGGTTCCTTGATCCACCGAGCCAAGGTTGACTTGGAAGCCTGCGACCCTTTACGCTGGCCAGCGACAAGGACAAAGAGCGCATCCGAGCGGCGCAGGGGCGCCGTACGAGAAATGTAGAGTCTGAGTGCTCTCACAAGATCTAACAAGTGCAAGTCCTTTTCACATTGGTGAAATGGATGAGGGCAAAAAGAAGGTAAGGAGATATCCTGATTGAGATGAAAAGGGGATACCACCTTAGGGAGAAATTCCGGAACCGGACGCAGAACCACCTTATCCTGGTGAAACACCAGGAAGGGGGCTTTGCATGACAGTGCAGCTAGCTCAGACACTCTCCGAAGTGATGTGACTGCCACTAGGAAGACCACCTTCTGCGAAAGGCGTGAAAGAGAAATATCCCTCATTGGCTCGAAAGGTGGTTTCTGAAGAGCCGTTAGCACCCTGTTCAGATCCCAGGGTTCTAGCGGACGCTTGTAAGGAGGGACTATGTGGCTAACCCCCTGCAGGAACGTGCGTACCTGCGGAAGCCTGGCTAGACGCTTCTGAAAAAACACAGAGAGCGCCGAGACTTGTCCCTTAAGAGAGACGAAGGGAATTTTGTTACTTACCGTAAATTCCTTTTCTTCTAGCTCCTATTGGGAGACCCAGACGATTGGTGTATAGCACTGCCTCCGGAGGCCACACAAAGCATTACACTAAAAAGTGTAAGGCCCCTCCCCTTCTGGCTATACACCCCCCGTGGGATCACGGGCTGCTTCAGTTTTAGTGCTAAAGCAAGAAGGAGGAAAGCCAATAACTGGTTTAAACAAATTCACTCCGAAGTAACATCGGAGAACTGAAAACCGTTCAACATGAACAACATGTGTACCCGAAAAAAACCAACAATCCCGAAGGACAACAGGGCGGGTGCTGGGTCTCCCAATAGGAGCTAGAAGAAAAGGAATTTACGGTAAGTAACAAAATTCCCTTCTTCTTCGGCGCTCCATTGGGAGACCCAGACGATTGGGACGTCCAAAAGCAGTCCCTGGGTGGGTAAAGAAATACCTCATGTTAGAGCTGCGAAGACAGCCTTCCCCTACGGGGAGGTAACTGCCGCCTGCAGGACTCTTCTACCTAGGCTGGCGTCCGCCGAAGCATAGGTATGCACCTGATAATGTTTGGTGAAAGTGTGCAGACTCGACCAGGTAGCTGCCTGGCACACCTGTTGAGCCGTAGCCTGGTGTCGTAATGCCCAGGACGCACCCACGGCTCTGGTAGAGTGGGCCTTCAGCCCTGATGGAACCGGAAGCCCAGCAGAACGGTAGGCTTCAAGAATTGGTTCTTTGATCCATCGAGCCAGGGTGGCTTTTGAAGCCTGCGACCCTTTGCGCTTACCAGCGACAAGGACAAAGAGTGCATCCGAGCGGCGCAGGGGCGCCGTGCGGGAAATGTAGATTCTGAGTGCTCTCACCAGATCTAACAAATGTAAATCCTTTTCATACCGAAGAACTGGATGAGGACAAAAGGAAGGCAAGGAGATATCCTGATTAAGATGAAAAGAGGATACCACCTTAGGGAGAAACTCCTGAATGGGGCGCAGCACTACCTTGTCCTGGTGGAACACCAGGAAGGGAGCCTTGGATGACAGCGCTGCTAGCTCAGACACTCTCCGAAGAGACGTGACCGCCACTAGAAAGACCACTTTCTGTGAGAGACGAGAAAGTGAAACATCCCTCAGAGGCTCGAAGGGCGGCTTCTGGAGAGCAACTAGTACCCTGTTTAGATCCCATGGATCTAACGGCCGCCTGTACGGAGGGACGATATGACAAACCCCCTGCAGGAACGTGCGCACCTGAGAAAGTCGTGCTAGACGCTTTTGAAAAAACACGGATAGTGCCGAGACTTGCCCTTTAAGGGAGCCGAGCGACAAGCCCTTTTCCAACCCAGATTGCAGGAAGGAAAGAAAAGTAGGTAACGCGAATGGCCAGGGGGATACTCCTTGTGCAGAGCACCAGGATAAGAAAATCCTCCACGTTCTGTGGTAGATCTTAGCAGAAGTGGACTTCCTAGCCTGTCTCATGATGGCAACGACTCCTTGGGATAATCCTGAAGACGCTAGGATCCAGGACTCAATGGCCACACAGTCAGGTTCAGGGCCGCAGAATTCCGATGGAAAAACGGCCCTTGGGACAGTAAGTCTGGTCGGTCTGGTAGTGGCCACGGTTGGCCGACCGTGAGATGCCACAGATCCGGGTACCACGACCTCCTCGGCCAGTCTGGGGCGACGAGTATGACGCGGCTGCAATCGGATCTGATCTTGCGTAGCACTCTGGGCAAGAGTGCCAGAGGTGGGAACACATAAGGGAGCCGGAACTGCGACCAATCTTGCACTAAGGCGTCTGCCGCCAGAGCTCTTTGATCGCGAGACCGCGCCATGAACGTCGGGGCCTTGTTGTTGTGCCGCGACGCCATTAGGTCGACGTCCGGCACCCCCCAGCGGCGACAGATTTCCTGAAACACGTCCGGGTGAAGGGACCATTCCCCTGCGTCCATACCCTGGCGACTGAGGAAGTCTGCTTCCCAGTTTTCTACGCCCGGTATGTGAACCGCTGATATGGTGGATGCTCTGTCCTCCACCCACAGCAGAATCTGCCGGACTTCCTGGAAGGCTTGCCGACTGCGTGTCCCTCCCTGGTGGTTGATGTATGCCACCGCTGTGGAGTTGTCCGACTGAATTCGGATCTGCTTTCCTTCCAGCCACTGCTGGAAGGCTAGTAGGGCTAGATACACTGCCCTGATTTCCAGAACATTGATCTGAAGGGTGGACTCCTGCTGAGTCCACGTCCCTTGAGCCCTGTGGTGGAGTAAAACTGCTCCCCACCCTGACAGACTTGCGTCTGTCGTGACCACTGCCCAGGAAGGGGGCAGGAATGATCTTCCCTGTGATAATGAGGTGGGAAGAAGCCACCATTGCAGAGAGTCCTTGGCCGTCTGGGAAAGGGAGACTTTCCTGTCCAGGGAAGTTGACTTCCCGTCCCATTGGCGGAGAATGTCCCATTGAAGTGGGCGCAGATGAAACTGTGCAAACGGGACTGCTTCCATTGCTGCCACCATCTTCCCTAGGAAGTGCATGAGGCGCCTTAAGGAGTGCGACTGACCGTGAAGGAGAGACTGTACCCCTGTCTGTAGTGACCGCTGCTTGTCCAGCGGAAGCTTCACTATCGCTGGCAGAGTATGAAACTCCATACCAAGATACGTTAGTGATTGAGTCGGTGACAGATTTGACTTTGAAAAGTTGATGATCCACCCGAAAGTCTGGAGAGTCTCCAGCGCAACATTCAGGCTGTGTTGGCATGCCTCTTGAGAGGGTGCTTTGACAAGTAGATCGTCCAAGTAAGGGATCACCGAGTGTCCCTGGGAGTGCAAGACTGCTACCACTGCCGCCATGACCTTGGTGAAAACCCGTGGGGCTGTCGCCAGACCAAATGGCAGAGCTACGAACTGGAGATGTTCGTGACCTATCACAAAACGTAGAAAACGTTGGTGCCCTGTAGCAATCGGCACGTGGAGATAAGCATCTTTGATGTCTATTGATGCAAGGAAATCTCCTTGAGACATTGAGGCAATGACGGAGCGGAGGGATTCCATCCGGAACCGTCTGGCGTTCACATGCTTGTTGAGCAGCTTTAGGTCCAGAACAGGACGGAACGAGCCGTCCTTTTTTGGAACCACGAAGAGATTGGAGTAAAAACCTTGCCCTTGTTCCTGAAGCGGAACAGGGATCACCACTCCTTCTGCTCTTAGTGAGCCCACCGCCTGCAGAAGAGCCTCTGCTCGGTCGGGATGTGGCGAAGTTCTGAAGAACCGAGGCGGAGGACGAGAACTGAACTCTATCCTGTACCCGTGAGACAAAATGTCTGTTACCCACCGGTCCTTGACCTGTGGCAGCCAAATGTCGCAAAAGCGGGAGAGCCTGCCACCGACCGAGGATGCGGAGGGAGGAGGCCGAAAGTCATGAGGCAGCCGCCTTGGAAGCGGTTCCTCCGGTTGCTTTCTTGGGGCGTGAATGAGCCCGCCAGGAATCTGAGCCCTTTTGCTCTTTCTGAGTCCCTTTGGACGAGGAGAATTGGGCCTTGCCGGAGCCTCGAAAGGACCGAAACCTCGACTGCCACCTCCTTTGTTGAGGTTTGCTTGATCTGGGCTGGGGTAAGGAGGAGTCTTTACCCTTGGACTGTTTAATGATTTCAGCCAATTGCTCACCAAACAGCCTGTCTGCAGATAGTGGCAAGCTGGTTAAACATTTTTTGGAAGCAGAATCCGCTTTCCATTCTTTTAACCACAAGGCTCTGCGCAAAACCACCGAGTTGGCAGACGCCATTGAGGTACGGCTCGTAGAGTCCAGGACAGCGTTGATAGCATAGGTCGCAAACGCAGACATTTGCGAAGTTAAGGACTTCACTTGCGGCACTGCTGGACGTATGATAGAGTCCACCTGTGCCAGACCAGCTGAAATAGCTTGGAGTGCCCACACGGCCGCGAATGCTGGAGCAAATGACGCGCCGATAGCTTCATAGACAGATTTCAACCAAAGGTCCATCTGTCTGTCATTGGCATCTTTAAGTGAAGCCCCATCCTCCACTGCAACTATGGATCTAGCCGCAAGCCTGGAGATTGGGGGATCCACCTTTGGACACTGGGTCCAGCGTTTGACCACGTCAGGGGGAAAGGGATAACGTGTATCCTTAAGACGTTTGGAGAAACGCTTGTCTGGATAAGCCTGGTGTTTCTGGACTGATTCTCTGAAGTCAGCGTGGTCCAGAAAAGTACTCAGTTTACGCTTGGGATACCTGAAATGGAACTTCTCCTGCTGTGCAGCTGCCTCTTCTGCTGAAGGGGCTGGGGGAGAAATATCCAACAGTCTATTGATGGCCGCTATAAGGTCATTTACCATGGCGTCACCATCAGGAGTATCCAGATTGAGAGCGGTGTCAGGATTAGACTCCTGTTCACCCTCCTCTGTCTCATCACGCAGAGACTCCTCTCGCTGAGACCCTGATCCACGTGATGACGTGGAGGGTCTCTCCCAGCGAGCTCGCTTAGGCTGCCTGGGACTGTCATCTGAGTCAGAGCCTTCAGCCTGTGATGCCTGGGACCCCCTTGAAGCACGGATTAATTCCAACTGAGGGGGACCGGGGAACATTGACGCAGCAGTGTCCATGGTCTGAGTGACCGGCCTGGCCTGCAAGGTCTCTAGGATTTTTGTCATAGTGACAGACATCTTGTCAGCAAAAACTGCAAACTCTGTCCCCGTCACCGGGACAGGGTTCACCGGTGACTCTGCCTGGGCCACTACCACCATAGACTCCGGCTGACGAAGTGGCACAGGGACCGAACATTGCACACAATGGGGGTCTTTGGAACCTGCCGGTAGATCAGCCCCACAAGCGGCACAAGCAGCGTATACAGCCTGTGTCTTGGCACCCTTGCGTTTTGCGGATGACATGTTGTCGTCTCCTCAGAGCAATATAGGGTATACAGCCAAGAAGCGACCTTACAGTGCAATATATATATATATATATATATATATGGTATAGAGAAAAAAATACACCAATATAACACTGTGGCACTAGTGGGGCCAGCACTAATGTGCTGCTTACCGCCCGCTTAACGCGGGTGTGGTCGCCAGAAATCCCTTGTCTGGGTCTCCCAGAGCCTGTGTCCGTTCTCCAGCCAGACTGCATGTAGGAATGGCTGCCGGCGTCCTGTGGAGAGGGGCGGGCCCTGGGCGTGTGCAGACAAAGAGCGGGAACTGGCGTCCCACTGTGCCCAGTGAGAGGGCTGGAGTATGTAAATCAGACTCCAGCCCTCGGCGCTGACTATCGTACAGCGTCTCTCCCTTGCCCTGATTGACAGGGTGGGGGCGGGAACGAAGCGGAGCTAGGCCGCAAAAGCCGGGGACTAGATTTATAAGCGCCGCCGTCGTAAAAGCACGGCCGGCGCTAAGTCCCCGGCGCACCACAAGTCTCAGCCGCGCCGCCGCTCCAGGGGCGGCCGGCGCGGCAGTCCCCAACACATAAAGTCCCTCAGCGAAACTGCAGTGACTGTAACCCCAGCGCGCGGCGCTACTGTCCCCGGCGCACTAGCACACCCAGCAAGTCTGGAGTGTGCGCGGCCTGTCCATACGGGGACACAGAGTACCTGAAAGTTGCAGGGCCTTGTCCCTGAACGGTACCCAGCTCCGCATCCAGCAGGTTCTACGGGTCTGTGGATGGAGCCCGGCCTCAGGGCTTGGGGGCCGGTAAGATCCCACTTCCTCAGAGCCCTCAGGGGGATGGGGAAGGAAAAACAGCATGTGGGCTCCAGCCTCCGTACCCACAATGGGTACCTCAACCTTAACAAACACCGCCAATAGGAATGGGGTGAGAAGGGAGCATGCTGGGGGCCCTAGTATGGGCCCTCTTTTCTTCCATCCGATATAGTCAGCAGCTACTGCTGACTAAACAGTGGAGCTATGCGTGGATGTCTGACCTCCTTCGCACAAAGCTTGAAAACTGAAGCAGCCCGTGATCCCACGGGGGGTGTATAGCCAGAAGGGGAGGGGCCTTACACTTTTTAGTGTAATGCTTTGTGTGGCCTCCGGAGGCAGTGCTATACACCAATCGTCTGGGTCTCCCAATGGAGCGCCGAAGAAAAACCCTTTTCCATTCCGGATTGAAGGAAGGACAGAAAAGTGGGCAAGGCAAATGGCCAGGGAGTAAAACCCTGATCAGAGCACCACGACAGGAATATCTTCCACGTCCTGTGGTAGATCTTGGCGGACGTTGGTTTCCTGGCCTGTCTCATGGTGGCAATGACCCTGAAAACGCTAGGATCCAGGACTCAATGGCCACACAGTCAGGTTGAGGGCCGCAGAATTCAGATGGAAAAATGGCCCTTGAGACAGCAAGTCTGGTCGGTCTGGAAGTGCCCACGGTTGACCCACCAAGAGATGCCACAGATCCGGGTACCACGACCTCCTCGGCCAGTCTGGGGCGATGAGGATGGCGCGGCGGCAGTCGGACCTGATCTTGCGTAACACTCTGGGCAGAAGTGCCAGAGGAGGAAATACATAAGGCAGTCGAAACTGTGACCAATCCTGAACTAATGCGTCTGCCGCCAGAGCTCTGTGATCTTGAGACCGTGCCATGAATGCCGGGACCTTGTTGTTGTGCCGGGACGCCATTAGGTCGACGTCCGGCCTTCCCCAGCGGCAACAGATCTCTTGAAACACGTCCGGGTGAAGAGACCATTCCCCTGCGTCCATGCCCTGGCGACTGAGAAAGTCTGCTTCCCAGTTTTCTACGCCCGGGATGTGAACTGCGGAGATGGTGGATGCTGTGGCTTCCACCCACAGCAGAATCCGCCGAACTTCCTGGAAGGCTTGACGACTGCGTGTGCCGCCTTGGTGGTTGATGTATGCCACCGCCGTGGCGTTGTCCGACTGAATTCGGATCTGCCTGCCTTCCAGCCACGGCTGGAACGCCTTTAGGGCTAGATACACTGCCCTTATCTCCAGCACATTGATCTGAAGGGAGGACTCTGGCTGAGTCCAGGTACCCTGAGCCCTGTGGTGGAGGTAGACCGCTCCCCACCCTGACAGACTCGCGCCAGTCGTGACCACAGCCCAGGATGGGGGCAGGAAGGATTTCCCCTTCGACAAAGAAGTGGGAAGAAGCCACCACTGAAGGGAGGCCTTGGCTGCCCGAGAAAGGGAGACGTTCCTGTCGAGGGACGTCGACCTCCTGTCCCATTTGCGGAGAATGTCCCATTGAACTGCCTCCATTGCTGCCACCATCTTCCCTAGGAAGTGCATGAGGCGCCTCAAGGGGTGCGACTGGGCTCGAAGGAGAGATTGCACCCCTGTCTGTAGTGAACGCTGTTTGTCCAGCGGAAGTTTCACTATCGCTGAGAGAGTATGAAACTCCATCCCGAGATATGTCAGCGATTGGGTCGGTGTCAGTTTTGACATTGGGAAATTGATGATCCACCCGAATCTCTGGAGAGTCTCCAGAGCAATGTTCAGGCTGTGTTGGCATGCCACCCGAGAGGGGGCCTTGACAAGAAGATCGTCTAAGTAAGGGATCACAGAGTGTCCCTGAGAGTGTAGGACTGCTACCACTGTTGCCATGACCTTGGTGAAGACCCGTGGGGCTCTCGCCAGGCCGAAAGGCAGTGCCACGAACTGAAGGTGTTCGTCCCCGATGGCGAAACGCAGGAAGCGCTGATGCTCTGGTGCAATCGGCACGTGGAGATAAGCATCCCTGATGTCGATTGATGCTAGGAAGTCTCCTTGGGACATCGAGGCGATGACGGAGCGGAGAGATTCCATCCGGAACCGCCTGGTTTTCACGTGTCTGTTGAGCAGTTTGAGGTCCAGGACGGGACGGAAAGATCTGTCCTTTTTTGGCACCACAAACAAGTTGGAGTAAAAACCGTGACCCCATTCCTGAAGGGGAACAGGGATCACCACTCCTTCTGCCTTCAGAGTGCTCACCGCCTGAAGAAGAGCTTCGGCTCGTTCGGGGGGCGGAGATGTTCTGAAGAAACGAGTCGGAGGACGAGAGCTGAACTCTATCCTGTAACCGTGAGACAGAATGTCTCTCACCCATCGGTCTTGGACATGTGGCCGCCAGGCGTCGCAAAAGCGGGAAAGCCTGCCACCGACCGAGGATGCGGTTTGGGGAGGCCGAAAGTCATGAGGATGCCGCTTTGGGAGCGGTTCCTCCGGCGGTCTTTTTAGGACGTGACTTAGACCGCCATGAATCAGAGTTCCTCTGGCCCTTCTGTGGCCTGTTGGACGAGAAGAATTGAGACCTGGCTGAGGGCCGAAAGGACCGAAACCTCGATTGTACCTTCCGTTGTTGAGGTCTGTTTGGTTTGGAGTGGGGTAAGGATGAGTCCTTTCCCTTGGATTGTTTAATGATTTCATCCAATTGCTCGCCAAACAGGCGGTCGCCAGAAAATGGCAAACCGGTTAAGAACTTCTTGGAAGCAGAGTCTGCCTTCCATTCACGTAGCCACATGGCCCTGCGAACTGCCACTGAATTGGCGGATGCTACCGCCGTACGGCTCGCAGAGTCCAGGACAGCATTCATGGCGTAGGACGCAAAAGCCGACGCCTGAGAGGTTAAAGACACAACCTGCGGAGTAGAGGCACGTGTGACTGCATTAATCTCAGACTGACAAGCTGAGATAGCTTGGAGTGCCCATACGGCTGCGAATGCCGGAGCAAAAGACGCGCCTATAGCTTCATAGATGGATTTCATCAGGAGCTCTATCTGCCTGTCAGTGGCATCCTTGAGCGATGAACCATCTGCCACTGCAACTATGGATCTAGCCGCCAGTCTAGAGACTGGAGGATCCACCTTGGGACACTGAGCCCAACCCTTAACTACTTCAGGGGGGAAGGGGTAACGTGTGTCATTAAGGCGCTTAGAAAAGCGCTTGTCCGGGAAAGCTCGGTGTTTCTGGACTGTATCTCTGAAGTTGGAGTGATCAAGAAACGCACTCCGTGTACGTTTGGGAAACCTGAATTGGAATTTCTCCTGCTGAGAAGCTGACTCCTCAATCAGAGGAGTAGGAGGAGGAAGTTCTAACACCTGATTGATGGACGCTATAAGGTCGTTTACTATGGCGTCCCCTTCAGGTGTATCAAGGTTGAGAGCGGCGTCAGGATCAGAGCCCTGATCTGCCACCTCCGCTTCATCCTCCAGAGAGTCCTCCTGCTGAGACCCTGAGCAGTGTGATGAAGTCGAGGGACGCTCCCAGCGAGCCCGCTTAGCCGGTCTGGGACTGCGGTCCGTGTCGGAGTCCTCACCGTGGGACCTATGAGTCGCCCCAGGAGCACTTTGCTGCGCCGACCGAGGGGGGTCTGAGGGCAATGATTCAACAGTGCCCGGGGCCTGTGTTACCGGTCTGGACTGCAAAGCTTCTAGTATCTTAGCAGACCATCTGTCCATAGACTGAGCCATGGATTGGGAAATAGACTCAGAAAGTTTGTCAGCCAAAACTGCAAACTCTGTCCCTGTCACCTGGACAGTGGCAGCAGGTGGTTCCACCTGGGCCGAGGGTCCCACCAGTGGCTGAGGCTCCGGCTGAGTGAGTGTCACAGGGGCCGAGCATTGCACACAATGAGGGTAGGTGGAACCTGCAGGTAGCATAGCCGCACATGAGGTACAGGTTGCAAAATAAGCCTGTGCCTTGGCACCCTTGCTTTTTGCGGACGACATGCTGTTGTCTCCTCTTAGAGCAACCAGTGAGGGTATATAGCCAAAAGCAAAGTGCAGCCGTACAGAGTAAATGTATACAATATAAGCATATAAATATACACTTCTGCACCCAGGGGGGCCAGCACCTAGTAACAGGTGCTGCTTACCGACCGCTCTCAGCGGTTGTGTGACCACCAGATTCCCTGCCTGGGCCTCCCAGAGCTGTGGAGCTCGGTGTTGTCTCCCCTCTGAAGTTCTCCAGCGTCAGAAGTACTGATAGGAATGGCTGCCAGCGTTCTGAGAGGAGGAGGGAGCCGTGGGCGTGCCTCAGAAAGTGCGGGAATCTGGTGCCCCGCAGTGCTCAGTGAGGGGGGAGGAGGATACCTCAGTATGCTCCAGCCCTCACCGCTGACATGTAGTCTAGTGTCCCGCCCTCACTCCTGACTGGCAGGCTCGGGAATTTGCGGTACTAGGCCGCAAAAGCCGGGGACTAAATTTATTAGCGCGGCCGGCAAACAAGCGCGGTCGGCGCGGTAGTCCCGGCGACGCAAAACACCCGGCAGGTGCTGCAGCGTCCGTTACACAGGCGCTCTATGCGCCGTCCCAAAGGGGACACAGAGTACCTCAGAGGAGCAGGGCCTGTCCCTGAACGATACCCGGTCTCCTGTCCAGCAGATTCCCCCAGGGGCTGCGGAGGGAGCACGGTCCCAGTGCCTGGTGACCGGTTAGGATCCCACTTCACCCAGAGCCCCTAAGGGATGGGGAAGGAAAACAGCATGTGGCTCCAGCCTTTGTACCCGCAATGGGTACCTCAACCTTAACAGCACCGCCGACCAGAGTGGGGTGAGAAGGGAGCATGCCGGGGGCCCTGTTATGGGCCCTCTTTTCTTCCATCCGATATAGTCAGCAGCTGCTGCTGACTAAAATGTGGAGCTTGCGTGCATGTGTGCCTCCTTCAACACAAAGCATAAAAACTGAGTAGCCCGTGATGCACGGGGGGGTGTATAGGCAGAGGGGAGGGGTTTACACTTTTAAGTGTAATACTTTGTGTGGCCTCCGGAGGCAGAAGCTATACACCCAATTGTCTGGGTCTCCCAATGGAGCGACAAAGAAAATACTATTTTGATTAAGCATAACAAATGTTGTTTGCAAACTCAATTTTTTGGTTGCTAATGAGTGCAGCACTTACAAGCTCTTTGCTACTGAGTTTGTAAGCACCTCCTTGAAGCTGGATCTTTCTAGCTTTAGTGCCTGTTTTATAAACCATTTCTGCTTGCCGGCTCTGAAGCCAAAAGCGACCCCCGGCTCTGAAGCCAAAAGCGGGCCCGGCTCTGAAGCCAAAAGCGACAACCCGGCTCAGAATCGTCTGATCATGCCGTTAATTCCACTGCCTGCATTCGGTAGGATGAACCCAAGCTATAAACGTATGACCATGCACTCACCAGAATTTGGGTCAAGCCTTAGCTCCTTTGGCTCCACTACCGGTTTATAGTGATCCTGTAGATAAAAAGAAACTCTATAAATCACATCCACATAATTAAAGAGAATGAAAAATGCCTCGGATCTATAGAAGTTTAACAGCTCTTGATTAATTATACATCAATGATATCACTAGATGATCACCTGGACCTTATGTAAATGCTGGCCTACGATCTGGCATTGCTGCCTCTTGTTCAAGCTTTCTATAGTTTGCCTACTTTAACTGTAAAGAACCCTTTATTGTCCTGATAACTCTTCCACATGTATTGAACATCTCCTCATCCTTAGTAAAGTCTCCACAGATCTTTATATTGACCCGGCATAACGGGGCCCTTCTGCGGCCGGCTATACTGACACCCTGTAGCCTTCACTCTCTGGCAGAGCGAGTATCTCTTATGAATGAGGAGAGAGTCCGCCGCTTCTCTTACATGAGAACAGAACGATCAGGCATATTGAAACCCAACTGCACAATCCTTCTCTCCTGCAACCCCAGAGTCAGAAGATCCCAAGCACATCTGATCCTGTCAAAAACAGCAAGTTCAGCCATAATTTCTCATCAGAGGGTGAAAACTCTATATTTTTAAGTGACTGGAGGGTAATATAACCAATAAATAAAACGAAAACTGGGTTAAAATGTCTCCAGAGTGGCTTACAGCAAGCGAGTCCTCGTCTTGAGGTGTGGCAGGTCCCCTCTACATTTAATTAGACCTACCTAAAAAAAAATGAGTGCTATACCCCAGATTTTGGATCAGTTCATTGTTGGGCTGATGCTTGGATATATATAACGTCATCCACGTACCAGTATTTCTCTTTCAGCTTTCAGCGCTTTTATAAAGTGACGCACTATTTTTTCGGGATATCGTTTTCGCCTCTGTGTAGTCTCTACGATGGCTTCATCGAATTGGTCTTCAAGGTTTCTAATATCAGTTTCTGCAGGGAAAAGAAAAACAGATTATGTCTCTACTGCTTATATCAAAGAAAGAAGTGAATACTGAGAAGTCTCATAACTGAAACAGAAGTAACTCTGTCCAGCCAAATATCACCAGAGAGCCACTCTCAGCCACTTTATACAGACCCTATTATAAAGTGCAGTAAAATCTAACACTGGGGGATGTATTCTTCACAAATTGTGCAGGAATTTTTAAAACGCCATTGATTCCAAGAATGGGAGGGATTAAATGAAGAGGCGGCTAAAAATGCGCTGTCACTGCCACAATTAAGTCCCAAGGCATTTTGCGTTTCTCCGGGTTTTTTTTTTCCTCTCTTCTGAGAGCCGTAACTTTCTTATTTTTCCGTCAATCTTCCCATATAAAGAAGGGAATTTTGTTTACTTACCGTAAATTCCTTTTCTTCTAGCTCCAATTGGGAGACCCAGACAATTGGGTGTATAGCTTCTGCCTCCGGAGGCCACACAAAGTATTACACTTAAAAGTGTAAAGCCCCTCCCCTTCTGCCTATACACCCCCCGTGCCTCACGGGCTCCTCAGTTTTGGTGCAAAAGCAAGAAGGAGGAAAAGTTATAAATTGGTTTAAAGTAAATTCGATCCGAAGAAATTTCGGAGAACTGAAACCATTCAACATGAACAACATGTGTACACAAAGAACAACAGCCCGAAGGGAACAGGGGCGGGTGCTGGGTCTCCCAATTGGAGCTAGAAGAAAAGGAATTTACGGTAAGTAAACAAAATTCCCTTCTTCTTTGTCGCTCCATTGGGAGACCCAGACAATTGGGACGTCCAAAAGCAGTCCCTGGGTGGGTAAAGTAAAACCTCGTAATAGAGCCGTAAAACGGCCCCTTCCTACAGGTGGGCAACCGCCGCCTGAAGGACTCGCCTACCTAGGCTGGCATCTGCCGAAGCATAGGTATGCACCTGATAGTGTTTCGTGAAAGTGTGCAGGCTCGACCAGGTAGCTGCCTGACACACCTGCTGAGCCGTAGCCTGGTGCCGCAAAGCCCAGGACGCACCCACGGCTCTGGTAGAATGGGCCCTCAGCCCTGAGGGAACCGGAAGCCCAGAAGATCGGTAAGCTTCGAGAATTGGTTCCTTGATCCACCGAGCCAGGGTTGATTTGGAAGCCTGTGACCCTTTACGCTGGCCAGCGACAAGGACAAAGAGTGCATCCGAGCGGCGCAGGGGCGCCGTACGAGAAATGTAGAGTCTGAGTGCTCTCACCAGATCTAACAAGTGCAAATCCCTTTCACATTGGTGAACTGGATGAGGACAAAAAGAGGGTAAGGAGATATCCTGATTGAGATGAAAGGTGGATACCACCTTAGGGAGAAATTCCGGAACCGGACGCAGAACCACCTTGTCCTGGTGAAACACCAGGAAAGGGGCTTTGCATGACAGCGCTGCTAGCTCAGACACTCTCCGAAGTGATGTGACTGCTACTAGGAAGGCCACTTTCTGCGAAAGGCGTGAGAGAGAAATGTCCCTCATTGGCTCGAAAGGTGGTTTCTGAAGAGCCATCAGCACCCTGTTCAGATCCCAGGGTTCTAACGGCCGCTTGTAAGGAGGGACTATGTGACAAACCCCCTGCAGGAACGTGCGTACCTGTGGAAGTCTGGCTAGGCGCTTCTGAAAGAACACAGAGAGCGCTGAGACTTGTCCCTTAAGGGAGCCGAGCAACAAACCTTTTTCCAATCCGGATTGAAGGAAAGAAAGAAAAGTGGGCAAGGCAAATGGCCAGGGAGAAAAACCCTGATCAGAGCACCAAGATAAGAATATCCTCCACGTCCTGTGGTAGATCTTGGCGGACGTTGGTTTCCTAGCCTGTCTCATAGTGGCAATGACCTCTTGAGATAACCCTGAAGACGCTAGGATCCAGGACTCAATGGCCACACAGTCAGGTTGAGGGCCGCAGAATTCAGATGGAAAAACGGTCCTTGAGACAGCAAGTCTGGTCGGTCTGGTAGTGCCCACGGTTGGCCCACCGTGAGATGCCACAGATCCGGGTACCACGACCTCCTCGGCCAGTCTGGAGCGACGAGGATGGCGCGGCGGCAGTCGGACCTGATCTTGCGTAACACTCTGGGCAACAGTGCCAGAGGAGGAAACACATAAGGGAGTTGAAACTGCGACCAATCCTGAACTAAGGCGTCTGCCGCCAGAGCTCTGTGATCTTGAGACCGTGCCATGAATGTCGGGACCTTGTTGTTGTGCCGGGATGCCATTAGGTCGACGTCCGGCATCCCCCAGCGGCAACAGATCTCCTGAAACACATCCGGGTGAAGGGACCATTCCCCTGCGTCCATGCCCTGGCGACTGAGAAAGTCTGCTTCCCAGTTTTCTACGCCCGGGATGTGAACTGCGGATATGGTGGAGGCTGTGGCTTCCACCCATAGCAGAATCCGCCGGACTTCCTGGAAGGCTTGCCGACTGCGTGTTCCGCCTTGGTGGTTGATGTATGCCACCGCTGTGGAGTTGTCCGCCTGAATTCGGATCTGCTTGCCTTCCAGCCACGGCTGGAACGCCTTTAGGGCAAGATACACTGCCCTTATCTCCAGAACATTGATCTGAAGGGAGGACTCTGGCTGAGTCCAAGTACCCTGAGCCCTGTGGTGGAGAAAGACCGCTCCCCACCCTGACAGGCTCGCGTCCGTCGTGACCACAGCCCAGGATGGGGGCAGGAAGGATTTCCCCTTCGACAGAGAAGTGGGAAGAAGCCACCACTGAAGGGAAGCCTTGGCTGCCCGAGAAAGGGAGACGTTCCTGTCGAGGGACGTCGACTTCCTGTCCCATTTGCGGAGAATGTCCCATTGAAGTGGACGCAGATGAAACTGCGCAAAAGGAACTGCCTCCATTGCTGCTACCATCTTCCCTAGGAAGTGCATGAGGCGCCTCAAGGGGTGTGACTGGCCTTGAAGGAGACATTGCACCCCTGTCTGTAGTGAACGCTGTTTGTCCAGCGGAAGCTTCACTATCGCTGAGAGAGTATGAAACTCCATGCCAAAATATGTCAGTGATTGGGCCGGTGTCAGATTTGACTTTGGAAAATTGATGATCCACCCGAAACTCTGGAGAGTCTCCAGAGCAATGTTCAGGCTGTGTTGGCATGCCACTTGAGAGGGTGCCTTGACAAGCAGATCGTCTAAGTAAGGGATCACCGAGTGTCCCTGAGAGTGCAGAACTGCTACTACTGTTGCCATGACCTTGGTGAAGACCCGTGGGGCTGTCGCCAGGCCGAAAGGCAGTGCTACGAACTGAAGGTGTTCGTCCCCTATGGCGAAACGCAGGAAGCGCTGATGCTCTGGAGCAATCGGTACGTGGAGATCTTTGATGTTGGACATCTTTGATGTCGATTGATGCTAGGAAATCTCCTTGGGACATTGAGGCGATGACGGAGCGGAGCGATTCCATCCGGAACCGCCTGGTTTTTACGTGTTTGTTGAGCAGTTTTAGGTCCAGAACAGGACGGAAGGATCCGTCCTTTTTCGGCACCACGAACAAGTTGGAGTAAAAACCATGACCCTGTTGCTGAAATGGAACAGGGATCACCACTCCTTCTGCCTTCAGAGTGCACACCGCCTGAAGAAGAGCATCGGCTCGCTCGGGGGGCGGAGATGTTCTGAAGAATCGAGTCGGAGGACGAGAGCTGAACTCTATCCTGTAACCGTGAGACAGAATGTCTCTCACCCAACGGTCTTTTACCTGTGGCAGCCAGGCGCCGCAAAAGCGGGAAAGCCTGCCACCGACCGAGGATGCGGTGTGAGGAGGCCGAAAGTCATGAGGAGGCCGCTTTGGGAGCGGTTCCTCCGGCGGTCTTTTTTGGACGTGACTTAGACCGCCATGAATCGGAGTTTCTCTGATCCTTCTGAGGCCTTTTGGACGAGGAGAATTGGGACCTGCCCGCGGACCGAAAGGACCGAAACCTCGATTGTACCTTCCGTGGTTGAGGTGTGTTTGGTTTGGACTGGGGTAAGGATGAGTCCTTTCCCTTGGATTGTTTAATGATTTCATCCAATCGCTCACCAAACAGGCGGTCGCCAGAAAATGGCAAACCGGTTAAGAACTTTTTGGAAGCAGAGTCTGCCTTCCATTCACGTAGCCACATGGCCCTGCGGACTGCCACCGAATTGGCGGATGCTACCGCCGTACGGCTCGCAGAGTCCAGGACAGCATTAATGGCGTAGGACGCAAACGCCGACGCCTGAGAGGTTAAGGACACCACTTGCGGAGCAGACGTACGTGTGACTGCATTAATCTGCGCATGACAAGCTGAGATAGCTTGGAGTGCCCATACGGCTGCGAATGCTGGAGCAAAAGACGCGCCGATAGCTTCATAGATGGATTTCAACCAGAGCTCCATCTGTCTGTCAGTGGCATCTTTGAGTGAAGCCCCATCTTCCACTGCAACTATGGATCTAGCCGCCAGTCTGGAGACTGGAGGATCCACCTTGGGACACTGAGCCCAGCCCTTGACCACGTCAGGGGGGAAGGGATAACGTGTATCCTTAAGGCGCTTGGAAAAACGCTTATCTGGACAAGCTCGGTGTTTCTGGACTGCCTCTCTGAAGTCAGAGTGATCCAGAAACGTACTCAATGTACGCTTGGGAAACCTGAAACGGAATTTCTCCTGCTGAGAAGCTGACTCCTCAATTGGAGGAGCTGGGGGAGAAATATCCAACACCTGATTGATGGTCGCTATAAGGTCATTCACTATGGCGTCACCTTCAGGTGTATCTAGGTTGAGAGCGGCCTCAGGATCAGAATCCTGATCTGCCACCTCCGCTTCATCATCCAGAGAGTCCTCCTGCTGAGACCCTGAGCAGTGTGATGAAGTCGAGGGAATTTCCCAGCGAGCCCGCTTAGGCGGCCTGGGACTGCGGTCCGTGTCAGAGACCTCACCCTGGGACCTATGGGTCACCCCAGGAGCACTTTGCTGCTCCAACCGAGGGGGGCCTGGGGTCAATGATTCAACATTGCACGGGGCCTGAGTCACCGGTCTGGACTGCAAGGCTTCTAGTATCTTAGCAGACCATTTATCCATAGTCTCAGACAGTTTGTCAGCAAATACTGCAAACTCCGTCCCTGTCACCTGGACAGTGGTAGCAGGTGGTTCCACCTGGGCCACCAGTAGCAGAGGCTCCGGCTGAGTAAGTGCCACAGGGGCCGAGCATTGCACACAATGAGGATCGGTGGAACCTGCCGGTAGTATAGCCGCACATGAGGTACAGGTTGCAAAGTAAGCCTGTGCTTTGGCACCCTTGCTTTTTGCGGACGACATGCTGTTGTCTCCTCTGAGTACAATCCAGGAGGGTATATAGCCAAAAATCAACAGTGCGACCGTACAGTGTAAATCTATAGCATATAAGCATATATATATATATATATATATGTACACTTCGGCACTCAGTGGGGCCAGCACCTCAGGTGCTGCTTACCGACCGCTCAAAGCGGTTGTGTGATCACCAGATTCCCTGCCTGGGCCTCCCAGAGCCGTGTTGTCTCTCCTCTCCAGCGTCAGAAGTGCTGACAGGAATGGCTGCCGGCGTTCTGTGGGGAGGAGGGGGCCGTGGGCGTGCCCTAGAAAGTGCGGGAATCTGATGCCCCACTGTGCTGAGTGAGGGGGGAGGAGGATACAAAGTATGCTCCAGCCCTCAGCGCTGACGTCCTGTGCAGCGTCCCTCCCTTCCCCTGACTGGCAGGCCTGGGGGCGGGAATATGCGATACTAGGCCGCAAAAGCCGGGGACTAAAGTTATAAGCGCGGCCAGCAAATAAGCGCGGTCGGCGCGGTAGTCCCCGGCGCACTAACACACCCAGCAGTGCTGCAGTGTGTATGGCACAAGTGCTCCATGCGCGGTCCCCCAAGGGGACACAGAGTACCTCACAGTAGCAGGGCCTTGTCCCCGACGATACCAGGCTCCTGTCCAGCAGATTCCCCAGGGGCTGCGGAGGGAGCACGGTCCCAGTGCCTGGAGACCGATTAGGATCCCACTTCACCCAGAGCCCATTAAGGGATGGGAAAGGAAAACAGCATGTGGCTCCTGCCTATGTACCCGCAATGGGTACCTCAACCTTAACAGCACCGCCGACCAGAGTGGGGTGAGAAGGGAGCATGCTGGGGGCCCTGTTATGGGCCCTCTTTTCTTCCATCCGACATAGTCAGCAGCTGCTGCTGACTAAGATGTGGAGCTATGCGTGGATGTCAGCCTCCTTCGCACAAAGCATAAAAACTGAGGAGCCCGTGAGGCACGGGGGGTGTATAGGCAGAAGGGGAGGGGCTTTACACTTTTAAGTGTAATACTTTGTGTGGCCTCCGGAGGCAGAAGCTATACACCCAATTGTCTGGGTCTCCCAATGGAGCGACAAAGAAAGCTTGTTTTTTGCGGGACGAGTTGTACTTTTAAATGAAACCATAAAACGTTTTACCATGTAGTGTGCTGGAAGACAGCAAAAAAATTTCAAGTGTGGAAAAACTACAAAAAATTGTGATCGCACAATGGTTTTTTGGGATATTTCATTCACCATGTTCACTATATGGTAAAACTGATGTTTCTGTGGGATGCATGAGGTCGGTGCGAGTTTGTAGACACCAAACATGAATAGGTTTACTTGTGTCTAAGGGGTTAAAAAAAATTCACAAGGTTTTCTAAAAAAAACAAACAAAAAAAAAGTAGCGTACGTTTTGCGCCATATTCCGAAACTCGTAGCATTCTCATTTTTCCAGATCTATGGCTCAGTGACGGCTTATTTTTTGCGGCTCGAGCTGACGTTTTTAACGGTACCATATTTGCGCAGATGCTATGTTTTGATCGCCTGTTATTGCATTTTGCAGAAAATTTGGATCGACCTTAAAGCGTAATTTTGGCGTTTGGAATTTTTTGCTGCTATGCTGTTTATTGATCAGATTAATTGATTTTATATTTTGATAGATCGGGCATTTCTGAACGCAGCGATATCAAATATGTGTATATTTTTTAAGCCGCTAGGCAAATCGCATGGCGATTTTTTGGATGACATGTGTACCTTCGTTTTAGATTTTCTAATAAAGTTCCAAGTTTTATATCACTGCATTGGTGCCGAGTCCCAAACCCTTTTTCCTTCCATATCTACTCTGAATCACGGACCGGTCTGTCCGGGGGACTGCGGGCATCCATCCTTGCCTTGGAGACTTCATATGGGTGAGCTGAAACCTTCATTATATTTTTTAACCCTTTAATTTTCAATGGGGCGAAAGAGGGATGATTTGAACTCTTGGGTTTCTTTATTTTTTTTTTTACATTTTTTAAAACTTTTTTTTTTTTATTTTACTAGTCCCCCTAGGGGGCTATAGCGATCAGCAATCCGATCGCTCTGCCCTATCTCCAGATCACAGCTACCCAACTGAGATCTGGAGAAAGAAGGGAATTTTGTTACCGTAAATTCCTTTTCTTCTAGCTCCTATTGGGAGACCCAGACGATTGGGTGTATAGCACTGCCTCCGGAGGCCACACAAAGCATTACACTAAAAAGTGTAAGGCCCCTCCCCTTCTGGCTATACACCCCCCGTGGGATCACGGGCTGCTTCAGTTTTAGTGCTAAAGCAAGAAGGAGGAAAGCCAATAACTGGTTTAAACAAATTCACTCCGAAGTAACATCGGAGAACTGAAAACCGTTCAACATGAACAACATGTGTACCCGAAAAAAAACAACAATCCCGAAGGACAACAGGGTGGGTGCTGGGTCTCCCAATAGGAGCTAGAAGAAAAGGAATTTACGGTAAGTAACAAAATTCCCTTCTTCTTCGGAGCTCCATTGGGAGACCCAGACGATTGGGACGTCCAAAAGCAGTCCCTGGGTGGGTAAAGAAATACCTCATGTTAGAGCTGCGAAGACAGCCTTCCCCTACGGGGAGGTAACTGCCGCCTGCAGGACTCTTCTACCTAGGCTGGCGTCCGCCGAAGCATAGGTATGCACCTGATAATGTTTGGTGAAAGTGTGCAGACTCGACCAGGTAGCTGCCTGGCACACCTGTTGAGCCGTAGCCTGGTGTCGTAATGCCCAGGACGCACCCACGGCTCTGGTAGAGTGGGCCTTCAGCCCTGATGGAACCGGAAGCCCAGCAGAATGGTAGGCTTCAAGAATTGGTTCTTTGATCCATCGAGCCAGGGTGGCTTTTGAAGCCTGCGACCCTTTGCGCTTACCAGCGACAAAGACAAAGAGTGCATCCGAGCGGCGCAGGGGCGCCGTGCGGGAAATGTAGATTCTGAGTGCTCTCACCAGATCTAACAAATGTAAATCCTTTTCATACCGAAGAACTGGATGAGGACAAAAGGAAGGCAAGGAGATATCCTGATTAAGATGAAAAGAGGATACCACCTTAGGGAGAAACTCCTGAATGGGGCGCAGCACTACCTTGTCCTGGTGGAACACCAGGAAGGGAGCCTTGGATGACAGCGCTGCTAGCTCAGACACTCTCCGAAGAGACGTGACCGCCACTAGAAAGACCACTTTCTGTGAGAGACGAGAAAGTGAAACATCCCTCAGAGGCTCGAAGGGCGGCTTCTGGAGAGCAACTAGTACCCTGTTTAGATCCCATGGATCTAACGGCCGCCTGTACGGAGGGACGATATGACAAACCCCCTGCAGGAACGTGCGCACCTGAGAAAGTCGTGCTAGACGCTTTTGAAAAAACACGGATAGTGCCGAGACTTGCCCTTTAAGGGAGCCGAGCGACAAGCCCTTTTCCAACCCAGATTGCAGGAAGGAAAGAAAAGTAGGTAACGCGAATAGCCAGGGGGATACTCCTTGTGCAGAGCACCAGGATAAGAAAATCCTCCACGTTCTGTGGTAGATCTTAGCAGAAGTGGACTTCCTAGCCTGTCTCATGGTGGCAACGACTCCTTGGGATAATCCTGAAGACGCTAGGATCCAGGACTCAATGGCCACACAGTCAGGTTCAGGGCCGCAGAATTCCGATGGAAAAACGGCCCTTGGGACAGTAAGTCTGGTCGGTCTGGTAGTGCCCACGGTTGGCCGACCGTGAGATGCCACAGATCCGGGTACCACGACCTCCTCGGCCAGTCTGGGGCGACGAGTATGACGCGGCTGCAATCGGATCTGATCTTGCGTAGCACTCTGGGCAAGAGTGCCAGAGGTGGGAACACATAAGGGAGCCGGAACTGCGACCAATCTTGCACTAAGGCGTCTGCCGCCAGAGCTCTTTGATCGCGAGACCGCGCCATGAACGTCGGGACCTTGTTGTTGTGCCGCGACGCCATTAGGTCGACGTCCGGCACCCCCCAGCGGCGACAGATTTCCTGAAACACGTCCGGGTGAAGGGACCATTCCCCTGCGTCCATACCCTGGCGACTGAGGAAGTCTGCTTCCCAGTTTTCTACGCCCGGTATGTGAACCGCTGATATGGTGGATGCTCTGTCCTCCACCCACAGCAGAATCCGCCGGACTTCCTGGAAGGCTTGCCGACTGCGTGTCCCTCCCTGGTGGTTGATGTATGCCACCGCTGTGGAGTTGTCCGACTGAATTCGGATCTGCTTTCCTTCCAGCCACTGCTGGAAGGCTAGTAGGGCTAGATACACTGCCCTGATTTCCAGAACATTGATCTGAAGGGTGGACTCCTGCTGAGTCCACGTCCCTTGAGCCCTGTGGTGGAGAAAAACTGCTCCCCACCCTGACAGACTTGCGTCTGTCGTGACCACTGCCCAGGAAGGGGGCAGGAATGATCTTCCCTGTGATAATGAGGTGGGAAGAAGCCACCATTGCAGAGAGTCCTTGGCCGTCTGGGAAAGGGAGACTTTCCTGTCCAGGGAAGTTGACTTCCCGTCCCATTGGCGGAGAATGTCCCATTGAAGTGGGCGCAGATGAAACTGTGCAAACGGGACTGCTTCCATTGCTGCCACCATCTTCCCTAGGAAGTGCATGAGGCGCCTTAAGGAGTGCGACTGACCGTGAAGGAGAGACTGTACCCCTGTCTGTAGTGACCGCTGCTTGTCCAGCGGAAGCTTCACGATCGCTGAGAGAGTATGAAACTCCATGCCAAGATACGTTAGTGATTGAGTCGGTGACAGATTTGACTTTGAAAAGTTGATCATCCACCCGAAAGTCTGGAGAGTCTCCAGCGCAACATTCAGGCTGTGTTGGCATGCCTCTTGAGAGGGTGCTTTGACAAGTAGATCGTCCAAGTAAGGGATCACCGAGTGTCCCTGGGAGTGCAAGACTGCTACCACTGCCGCCATGACCTTGGTGAAAACCCGTGGGGCTGTCGCCAGACCAAATGGCAGAGCTACGAACTGGAGATGTTCGTGACCTATCACAAAACGTAGAAAACGTTGGTGCCCTGTAGCAATCGGCACGTGGAGATAAGCATCTTTGATGTCTATTGATGCAAGGAAATCTCCTTGAGACATTGAGGCAATGACGGAGCGGAGGGATTCCATCCGGAACCGCCTGGCGTTCACATGCTTGTTGAGCAGCTTTAGGTCCAGAACAGGACGGAACGAGCCGTCCTTTTTTGGAACCACGAAGAGATTGGAGTAAAAACCTTGCCCTTGTTCCTGAAGCGGAACAGGGATCACCACTCCTTCTGCTCTTAGTGAGCCCACCGCCTGCAGAAGAGCCTCTGCTCGGTCGGGATGTGGCGAAGTTCTGAAGAACCGAGGCGGAGGACGAGAACTGAACTCTATCCTGTACCCGTGAGACAAAATGTCTGTTACCCACCGGTCCTTGACCTGTGGCAGCCAAATGTCGCAAAAGCGGGAGAGCCTGCCACCGACCGAGGATGCGGAGGGAGGAGGCCGAAAGTCATGAGGCAGCCGCCTTGGAAGCGGTTCCTCCGGTTGCTTTCTTGGGGCGTGAATGAGCCCGCCAGGAATCTGAGCCCTTTTGCTCTTTCTGAGTCCCTTTGGACGAGGAGAATTGGGCCTTGCCGGAGCCTCGAAAGGACCGAAACCTCGACTGCCACCTCCTTTGTTGAGGTTTGCTTGATCTGGGCTGGGGTAAGGAGGAGTCTTTACCCTTGGACTGTTTAATGATTTCAGCCAATTGCTCACCAAACAGTCTGTCTGCAGATAGTGGCAAGCTGGTTAAACATTTTTTGGAAGCAGAATCCGCTTTCCATTCTTTTAACCACAAGGCTCTGCGCAAAACCACCGAGTTGGCAGACGCCATTGAGGTACGGCTCGTAGAGTCCAGGACAGCGTTGATAGCATAGGTCGCAAACGCAGACATTTGCGAAGTTAAGGACTTCACTTGCGGCACTGCTGGACGTATGATAGAGTCCACCTGTGCCAGACCAGCTGAAATAGCTTGGAGCGCCCACACGGCCGCGAATGCTGGAGCAAATGACGCGCCGATAGCTTCATAGACAGATTTCAACCAAAGGTCCATCTGTCTGTCATTGGCATCTTTAAGTGAAGCCCCATCCTCCACTGCAACTATGGATCTAGCCGCAAGCCTGGAGATTGGGGGATCCACCTTTGGACACTGGGTCCAGCGTTTGACCACGTCAGGGGGAAAGGGATAACGTGTATCCTTAAGACGTTTGGAGAAACGCTTGTCTGGATAAGCCTGGTGTTTCTGGACTGATTCTCTGAAGTCAGCGTGGTCCAGAAAAGTACTCAGTTTACGCTTGGGATACCTGAAATGGAACTTCTCCTGCTGTGCAGCTGCCTCTTCTGCTGAAGGGGCTGGGGGAGAAATATCCAACAGTCTATTGATGGCCGCTATAAGGTCATTTACCATGGCGTCACCATCAGGAGTATCCAGATTGAGAGCGGTGTCAGGATTAGACTCCTGTTCACCCTCCTCTGTCTCATCACGCAGAGACTCCTCTCGCTGAGACCCTGATCCACGTGATGACGTGGAGGGTCTCTCCCAGCGAGCTCGCTTAGGCTGCCTGGGACTGTCATCTGAGTCAGAGCCTTCAGCCTGTGATGCCTGGGACCCCCTTGAAGCACGGATTAATTCCAACTGAGGGGGACCGGGGAACATTGACGCAGCAGTGTCCATGGTCTGAGTGACCGGCCTGGACTGCAAGGTCTCTAGGATTTTTGTCATAGTGACAGACATCTTGTCAGCAAAAACTGCAAACTCTGTCCCCGTCACCGGGACAGGGTTCACCGGTGACTCTGCCTGGGCCACTACCACCATAGACTCCGGCTGACGAAGTGGCACAGGGACCGAACATTGCACACAATGGGGGTCTTTGGAACCTGCCGGTAGATCAGCCCCACAAGCGGCACAAGCAGCGTATACAGCCTGTGTCTTGGCACCCTTGCGTTTTGCGGATGACATGTTGTCGTCTCCTCAGAGCAATATAGGGTATACAGCCAAGAAGCGACCTTACAGTGCAATATATATATATATATGGTATAGAGAAAAAAATACACCAATATAACACTGTGGCACTAGTGGGGCCAGCACTAATGTGCTGCTTACCGCCCGCTTAACGCGGGTGTGTGGTCGCCAGAAATCCCTTGTCTGGGTCTCCCAGAGCCTGTGTCCGTTCTCCAGCCAGACTGCATGTAGGAATGGCTGCCGGCGTCCTGTGGAGAGGGGCGGGCCCTGGGCGTGTGCAGACAAAGAGCGGGAACTGGCGTCCCACTGTGCCCAGTGAGAGGGCTGGAGTATGTAAATCAGACTCCAGCCCTCGGCGCTGACTATCGTACAGCGTCTCTCCCTTGCCCTGATTGACAGGGTGGGGGCGGGAACGAAGCGGAGCTAGGCCGCAAAAGCCGGGGACTAGATTTATAAGCGCCGCCGTCGTAAAAGCACGGCCGGCGCTAAGTCCCCGGCGCACCACAAGTCTCAGCCGCGCCGCCGCTCCAGGGGCGGCCGGCGCGGCAGTCCCCAACACATAAAGTCCCTCAGCGAAACTGCAGTGACTGTAACCCCAGCGCGCGGCGCTACTGTCCCCGGCGCACTAGCACACCCAGCAAGTCTGGAGTGTGCGCGGCCTGTCCATACGGGGACACAGAGTACCTGAAAGTTGCAGGGCCTTGTCCCTGAACGGTACCCAGCTCCGCATCCAGCAGGTTCTACGGGTCTGTGGATGGAGCCCGGCCTCAGGGCTTGGGGGCCGGTAAGATCCCACTTCCTCAGAGCCCTCAGGGGGATGGGGAAGGAAAAACAGCATGTGGGCTCCAGCCTCCGTACCCACAATGGGTACCTCAACCTTAACAAACACCGCCAATAGGAATGGGGTGAGAAGGGAGCATGCTGGGGGCCCTATATGGGCTCTCTTTTCTTCCATCCGATATAGTCAGCAGCTACTGCTGACTAAACAGTGGAGCTATGCGTGGATGTCTGACCTCCTTCGCACAAAGCTTGAAAACTGAAGCAGCCCGTGATCCCACGGGGGGTGTATAGCCAGAAGGGGAGGGGCCTTACACTTTTTAGTGTAATGCTTTGTGTGGCCTCCGGAGGCAGTGCTATACACCCAATCGTCTGGGTCTCCCAATGGAGCGCCGAAGAAAGCCGCTTTACTTTCAGTGTCGGCTGTATTTCGGCATTGAGAGCAAGTGACTCATGTTAGCTACAGGCGTCATCACATGACCCTGTGCTACCACTGGAAGTCATGTAATCACGTCACGTGACTTCCGACGGGGGCGGGGAAAGTCAGCATAATGGCGGCGCGCATATAGATCTCGCTGCCAGATTTTGGCAGCGAGATGTAAGGGGTTAATCGTTGCGGGTGGAAGCGATTCCACTCGCGACTAGCAGGCACACATGTCAGCTGTTGAAATCAGCTGATATGTGCGCGGATCGCCGCGACCTGCCCACGGCAGGAGGCGGGGATTAACCTAATAATAATAATCATTTTATAATAATTTTATTCATTTATATAGCGCTATTAATTCCACAGCGCTTTACATACATTGGCAACACTGTCCCCATTGGGGCTCACAATCTAGAGTCCCTATCTGTATGTCTTTGGCGTGTGGGAGGAAACCGGAGAACCCGGAGGAAACCCACGCAAACATGGGGAGAACATACAAACTCCCTGCAGATGTTGTCCTTGGCGGGATTTTAACCCAGGACCCCAGCGCTGCAAAACTGCAGTGCTAACCACTGAGCCACCACAAGACTGCAGTGCTAACCACTGAGCCACCACAAAACTGCAGTGCTAACCACTGAGCCACCATGCCTCACACGATCCATAACGTACCCAGCACGTCATGGGTGACCAAGGGGTTAAAAGGGATGTCCACTACTTTTACATTGATGGCCTATCCTTAGGATAAGTAATCAATGTCTGATCGGCCGGGGTCTGACACGCCGCACCTGATGTCGGTCCCGGCAGCCAGAAATGCTCAGTTCCAGAGCTGCTCCAACTTCTGATAGCGGCCGGGTACTGTACATACGCCTCCTATTAATTACAATGGGAAGCGGATGTGCAGTACCCGGCCGCAATCAGAATACGGAGCAGGTATGGAACTGTGCATTTCCGGCCGCCTGCAACCGACGTCAGCTGATCGGCGGAGGTGCGGGGTGTCAGACCCCGGACGATCAGACATTCATGACCTATCTTAAGGAAAGACCATCAATGTTAAAGTAGTGGACAAGCCCTTTAAGTGAACTGCTAGTGGAGTGATCTCTGCCAGACCACCAACAAAAAAATAAAAAAAGAAATTAATTTTTTTTTTTAAGGTCTGGGACTCTGATCACACTTGTGTGTGGCTTTTTCAGAAAGCCTATATGCAATACGAACGAACCGAGTCTACAGATGAATTGCCATGGTTGCCATTTAATGTTCATGGAGACGGGGGAAGCTTACTGCTTAAAGGAATTGAATTTTCTTCCATTATATTAATGTAGATTACATACCATGTATCATGAAATATGCATCTCCAGCTATCTATAATAATGGGACTAAGTAAGTAATCCCCCTGTGTTTTTGTAGTTTGTGATTGGTTGGATCATTTTTTGCAATTTTGCATATATGGAAATGTTTTATCACTTACTGTATTAGGCTGCTTTCACACTACGTTTTTTTAACATGCGTCACAAACTTTTTTTGCTGTAAAAGCGGATCCTGCTTTTACAGCAAAAAAACGCATGCAAACGCAATTGTTATTTTGCAGGATCCTGTCATTTTAAGTTTATGGGCGAGCATTGGAGTCATGTGATCGGGAGTGAGGGGAACTAAACGTGAGAGACTGGGAGCCGGCATCTGACAGCTGCGGAGGCTCATAACCAAGGTAAACATCGGGTAACTTGCTTGGATACCCAATATTTACCTTTGTCACGAGCGTCTGCAGCTGCTAGGAGCCGGGCTGCCTGCACACGTAACCAATGTAAACATCGGGTAACTAAGAGAAGCGCTTTGCTTGGTTACCCGATATTTACCTTGGTTACGAGTGTCCGCAGCTCTCAGGCCAGAGAGAGAGAGAGAGGGGGGTCAGAGGAGACAGAGGGGGGGTAAGAAGAGGAGACAGAGGGGGGGTAAGAAGAGGAGACAGAGGGGGGGTAAGAAGAGGAGACAGAGGGGGGGTAAGAAGAGGAGACAGAGGGGGGGGTAAGAAGAGGAGACAGAGGGGGGGTAAGAAGAGGAGACAGAGGGGGGGTAAGAAGAGGAGACAGAGGGGGGGTAAGAAGAGGAGACAGAGGGGGGGGTAAGAAGAGGAGACAGAGGGGGGTAAGAAGAGGAGACAGAGGGGGGGTAACAAGAGGAGACAGAGGGGGGTAACAAGAGGAGACAGAGGGGGGTAACAAGAGGAGACAGAGGGGGGTAACAAGAGGAGACAGAGGGGGGTAACAAGAGGAGACAGAGGGGGGTAAGAAGAGGAGACAGAAGGGGGTAAGAAGAGGAGACAGAAGGGGTAAGAAGAGGAGACAGAGGGGGGTAAGAAGAGGAGACAGAGGGGGGTAAGAAGAGGAGACAGAGGGGGGTAAGAAGAGGAGACAGAGGGGGGGTAAGAAGAGGAGACAGAGGGGGGTAAGAAGAGGAGACAGAGGGGGGTAAGAAGAGGAGACAGAGGGGGGGTAAGAAGAGGAGACAGAGGGGGGGTAAGAAGAGGAGACAGAGGGGGGGTAAGAAGAGGAGACAGAGGGGGGGTAAGAAGAGGAGACAGAAGGGGGTAAGAAGAGAGACAGAGGGGGGTAAGAAGAGGAGACAGAGGGGGGTAAGAAGAGGAGACAGAGGGGGGTAAGAAGAGGAGACAGAGGGGGGGGACGGAGGGACAGAGGGGGGGACGGAGGGACAGAGGGGGGGGACGGAGGGACGGAGGGGGGGGACGGAGGGACGGAGGGGGGGGACGGAGGGACGGAGGGGGGGACGGAGGGACGGAGGGGGGGGACGGAGGGACGGAGGGGGGGGACGGAGGGACGGAGGGGGGGGACGGAGGGACGGAGGGGGGGGACGGAGGGACGGAGGGGGGGGACGGAGGGACGGAGGGGGGGGACGGAGGACGGAGGGGGGGGGACGGAGGGACGGAGGGGGGGGACGGAGGGACGGAGGGGGGGGACGGAGGGACGGAGGGGGGGGACGGAGGGGACGGAGGGGGGGGACGGAGGGACGGAGGGGGGGGACGGAGGGACGGAGGGGGGGGACGGAGGGACGGAGGGGGGGGACGGGAGGGACGGAGGGGGGGGACGGAGGGACGGAGGGGGGGGACGGAGGGACGGAGGGGGGGGACGGAGGGACGGAGGGGGGGGACGGAGGGACGGAGGGGGGGGACGGAGGGACGGAGGGGGGGGGACGGAGGGACGGAGGGGGGGACGGAGGGACGGAGGGGGGGACGGAGGGACGGAGGGGGGGGACGGAGGGACGGAGGGGGGGGACGGAGGGACAGAGGGGGGGGACGGAGGGACAGAGGGGGGGGACGGAGGGACAGAGGGGGGGGACGGAGGGACAGAGGGGGGGGACGGAGGGACGGAGGGGGGGGACGGAGGGACGGAGGGGGGGGACGGAGGGACGGAGGGGGGGGACGGAGGGACGGAGGGGGGGGACGGAGGGACAGAGGGGGGGGACGGAGGGACGGAGGGGGGGGACGGAGGGACGGAGGGGGGGGACGGAGGGACGGAGGGGTGGGACGGAGGGACAGAGGGGGGGGACGGAGGGACAGAGGGGGGGGGACGGAGGGACAGAGGGGGGGGGACGGAGGGACAGAGGGGGGGGACGGAGGGACAGAGGGGGGGGACGGAGGGACAGAGGGGGGGGGACGGAGGGACAGAGGGGGGGGACGGAGGGACAGAGGGGGGGGACGGAGGGACAGAGGGGGGGACGGAGGGACAGAGGGGGGGGACGGAGGGACAGAGGGGGGGGGACGGAGGGACAGAGGGGGGGGACGGAGGGACAGAGGGGGGGGACGGAGGGACAGAGGGGGGGGACGGAGGGACAGAGGGGGGGGACGGAGGGACAGAGGGGGGGGACGGAGGGACAGAGGGGGGGGACGGAGGGACAGAGGGGGGGGACGGAGGGACAGAGGGGGGGGGACGGAGGGACAGAGGGGGGGGACGGAGGGACAGAGGGGGGGGGACGGAGGGACAGAGGGGGGGGGGACGGAGGGACAGAGGGGGGGGGGACGGAGGGACAGAGGGGGGGGGGACGGAGGGACAGAGGGGGGGGACGGAGGGACAGAGGGGGGGGACGGAGGGACAGAGGGGGGGGACGGAGGGACAGAGGGGGGGGACGGAGGGACAGAGGGGGGGGACGGAGGGACAGAGGGGGGGGACGGAGGGACAGAGGGGGGGGGACGGAGGGACAGAGGGGGGGGACGGAGGGACAGAGGGGGGGGACGGAGGGACAGAGGGGGGGGACGGAGGGACAGAGGGGGGGGACGGAGGGACAGAGGGGGGGGACGGAGGGACAGAGGGGGGGGACGGAGGGACAGAGGGGGGGGGACGGAGGGACAGAGGGGGGGGGGGGGCGGAGGGACAGAGGGGGGGGGGGGGCGGAGGGACAGAGGGGGGGGGGGGCGGAGGGACAGAGGGGGGGGGGGGGGCGGAGGGACAGAGGGGGGGGGGGGGCGGAGGGACAGAGGGGGGGGGGGGCGGAGGGACAGAGGGGGGGGGGGGCGGAGGGACAGAGGGGGGGGGGGGGCGGAGGGACAGAGGGGGGGGGGGGCGGAGGGACAGAGGGGGGGGGGGGCGGAGGGACAGAGGGGGGGGGGGGCGGAGGGACAGAGGGGGGGGGGGGGCGGAGGGACAGAGGGGGGGGGGACGGAGGGACAGAGGGGGGGGACGGAGGGACAGAGGGGGGGGACGGAGGGACAGAGGGGGGGGGACGGAGGGACAGAGGGTGGGGGACGGAGGGACAGAGGGTGGGGGACGGAGGGACAGAGGGTGGGGGACGGAGGGACAGAGGGTGGGGGACGGAGGGACAGAGGGTGGGGGACGGAGGGACAGAGGGTGGGGGACGGAGGGACAGAGGGTGGGGGACGGAGGGACAGAGGGTGGGGGACGGAGGGACAGAGGGTGGGGGACGGAGGGACAGAGGGTGGGGGACGGAGGGACAGAGGGTGGGGGACGGAGGGACAGAGGGTGGGGGACGGAGGGACAGAGGGTGGGGGACGGAGGGACAGAGGGTGGGGGACGGAGGGACAGAGGGTGGGGGACGGAGGGACAGAGGGTGGGGGACGGAGGGACAGAGGGTGGGGGACGGAGGGACAGAGGGTGGGGGACGGAGGGACAGAGGGTGGGGGACGGAGGGACAGAGGGTGGGGGACGGAGGGACAGAGGGTGGGGGACGGAGGGACAGAGGGTGGGGGACGGAGGGACAGAGGGTGGGGACGGAGGGACAGAGGGTGGGGGACGGAGGGACAGAGGGTGGGGGACGGAGGGACAGAGGGTGGGGACGGAGGGACAGAGGGTGGGGGACGGAGGGACAGAGGGTGGGGGACGGAGGGACAGAGGGGGGGGACGGAGGGACAGAGGGGGGGGACGGAGGGACAGAGGGGGGGACGGAGGGACAGAAGGGGGGACGGAGGGACGGAGGGGGGGGACGGAGGGACGGAGGGGGGGGACGGAGGGACGGAGGGGGGGGACGGAGGGACAGAGGGGGGGGACGGAGGGACAGAGGGGGGGGACGGAGGGACAGAGGGGGGGGACGGAGGGACAGAGGGGGGGGGACGGAGGGACAGAGGGGGGGGACGGAGGGACAGAGGGGGGGGACGGAGGGACAGAGGGGGGGGACGGAGGGACAGAGGGGGGGGACGGAGGGACAGAGGGGGGGGACGGAGGGACAGAGGGGGGGGACGGAGGGACAGAGGGGGGGGACGGAGGGACAGAGGGGGGGGACGGAGGGACAGAGGGGGGGGACGGAGGGACAGAGGGGGGGGACGGAGGGACAGAGGGGGGGGACGGAGGGACAGAGGGGGGGGACGGAGGGACAGAGGGGGGGGACGGAGGGACAGAGGGGGGGGACGGAGGGACAGAGGGGGGGGACGGAGGGACAGAGGGGGGGGACGGAGGGACAGAGGGGGGGGACGGAGGGACAGAGGGGGGGGACGGAGGGACAGAGGGGGGGGGACGGAGGGACAGAGGGGGGGGGACGGAGGGACAGAGGGGGGGGACGGAGGGACAGAGGGGGGGGACGGAGGGACAGAGGGGGGGGACGGAGGGACAGAGGGGGGGGACGGAGGGACAGAGGGGGGGGACGGAGGGACAGAGGGGGGGGACGGAGGGACAGAGGGGGGGGACGGAGGGACAGAGGGGGGGGACGGAGGGACAGAGGGGGGGGACGGAGGGACAGAGGGGGGGGGACGGAGGGACAGAGGGGGGGGGACGGAGGGACAGAGGGGGGGGGACGGAGGGACAGAGGGGGGGGACGGAGGGACAGAGGGGGGGGACGGAGGGACAGAGGGGGGGGACGGAGGGACAGAGGGGGGGGACGGAGGGACAGAGGGGGGGGACGGAGGGACAGAGGGGGGGGACGGAGGGACAGAGGGGGGGGACGGAGGGACAGAGGGGGGGGACGGAGGGACAGAGGGGGGGGACGGAGGGACAGAGGGGGGGGACGGAGGGACAGAGGGGGGGGACGGAGGGACAGAGGGGGGGGACGGAGGGACAGAGGAGGGGGACGGAGGGACAGAGGAGGGGGACGGAGGGACAGAGGAGGGGGACGGAGGGACAGAGGAGGGGGACGGAGGGACAGAGGGGGGGGACGGAGGGACAGAGGGGGGGGACGGAGGGACAGAGGGGGGGGACGGAGGGACAGAGGGGGGGGACGGAGGGACAGAGGGGGGGGACGGAGGGACAGAGGGGGGGGACGGAGGGACAGAGGGGGGGGACGGAGGGACAGAGGGGGGGGACGGAGGGACAGAGGGGGGGGACGGAGGGACAGAGGGGGGGGACGGAGGGACAGAGGGGGGGGACGGAGGGACAGAGGGGGGGGGACGGAGGGACAGAGGGGGGGGGACGGAGGGACAGAGGGGGGGGACGGAGGGACAGAGGGGGGGGACGGAGGGACAGAGGGGGGGGACGGAGGGACAGAGGGGGGGGACGGAGGGACAGAGGGGGGGGACGGAGGGACAGAGGGGGGGGACGGAGGGACAGAGGGGGGGGACGGAGGGACAGAGGGGGGGGACGGAGGGACAGAGGGGGGGGACGGAGGGACAGAGGAGGGGGACGGAGGGACAGAGGAGGGGGACGGAGGGACAGAGGAGGGGGACGGAGGGACAGAGGAGGGGGACGGAGGGACAGAGGGGGGGGACGGAGGGACAGAGGGGGGGGACGGAGGGACAGAGGGGGGGGACGGAGGGACAGAGGGGGGGGACGGAGGGACAGAGGGGGGGGACGGAGGGACAGAGGGGGGGGACGGAGGGACAGAGGGGGGGGGACGGAGGGACAGAGGGGGGGGACGGAGGGACAGAGGGGGGGGGACGGAGGGACAGAGGGGGGGGACGGAGGGACAGAGGGGGGGGGACGGAGGGACAGAGGGGGGGGGACGGAGGGACAGAGGGGGGGGACGGAGGGACAGAGGGGGGGGACGGAGGGACAGAGGGGGGGGACGGAGGGACAGAGGGTGGGGGACGGAGGGACAGAGGGACAGAGGGTGGGGGACGGAGGGACAGAGGGTGGGGGACGGAGGGACAGAGGGTGGGGGACGGAGGGACAGAGGGTGGGGGACGGAGGGACAGAGGGTGGGGGACGGAGGGACAGAGGGTGGGGACGGAGGGACAGAGGGTGGGGACGGAGGGACAGAGGGTGGGGACGGAGGGACAGAGGGTGGGGACGGAGGGACAGAGGGTGGGGACGGAGGGACAGAGGGTGGGGACGGAGGGACAGAGGGTGGGGACGGAGGGACAGAGGGTGGGGACGGAGGGACAGAGGGTGGGGACGGAGGGACAGAGGGTGGGGACGGAGGGACAGAGGGTGGGGACGGAGGGACAGAGGGTGGGGACGGAGGGACAGAGGGTGGGGACGGAGGGACAGAGGGTGGGGACGGAGGGACAGAGGGGGGGACGGAGGGACAGAGGGGGGGGACGGAGGGACAGAGGGGGGGGACGGAGGGACAGGGGGGGGACGGAGGGACAGAGGAGGGGGGACGGAGGGACAGAGGGGGGGGACGGAGGGGGGACGGAGGGAGAGGGACTGATCACGCGAGGCTGGTTTCTGGGCATGCTCAGTAGAGCAAGCAGGTTCCTGTCTATCAGCATGCCAGCGTTCACATAAGTTGGCGTGCAGTATAGTCAGGATCCAGCAATTTGCAGTATTTGGACGCAGCTCAAAAACGCTACAAGTAGTGTTTTTGAAAGATGTTAAAAAACTGCAAGTCGCTGGATCCTCACTATACCGCACGCAAACGCAGGTGAATGCATGTTGACGCAAGTCCATTGCAAATGCATTGAAATGAAAACGCATTTGCACTGGATCCGTTTTTGCGTTAAAAAAAAACGTTCAGGACGCATGTTAAAAAAAGTAGTGTGAAAGCAGCCTTAGTGATTTGTCAGTACCTTGTATGCTCCAACACACATACATGGCAATCTTTAGTGTAAATTTTCTTCATTCACTGTTATTTACAGGGTACAGAGAGGGATAGCCGACGCGGTAAGGGGGGTACCCAAAAAGCTACGGTGTCATACCCTCCGTTGTCAGGCAGGAGCAAGATCCCATACGGCACTATAGGGATCCCAATTATATAGTTCCTTCCCTCATACTGTTCCTGTTTTGTGTTCACAAGCACTGGGTGTTATAAAAATAATTTTTTAATATTTTTCAATAAAGATTATAATTTTATTAGAATCTGAGGTTTCTCCGTACTTGTGTGTGGCTTTTTCCTCATAATATAACTGGCTCATGAAGCAAGAGAGAATCTGCAGCCCTCAGCGGCGATGACAGCCAGACATGCGCTGGAGAAGTACATGACACAAAGCATTAAAGGGAATCTGTCAGCAGGTTTTTGCCACCGAATCTGAAAGCAGCATAATGTAGAGACAGAGATCCTGATTCCAGTGATGTGTCACTTACTGAGCTGCTTAGTGTAGTTTTGATAAAATCACAGTTTAATCAGCAGGAGATTATCATTACAGGACTACTTGGCGTATTGCAGGTAGTCCAGCATATTCATGAGCTCTGTATAACTGCTAGATCTGCAGCGGAGAAAACATTGATTTTATCAAAATGACAGCAAACAGCTCAGTAAGTGACACATCGATGGGATCAGGGTCTGCCTCTACATTAGGCTGCAAAAACCTGGTGACAGATTCCCTTTAAAGCAAAAGTACAACAACATCTTCAGGGCTATACATCCTCCTTACCATTTGCGGTGTCTGAGGCTTCGTCCCATGAATGTCCATTAATGCTGACGTTATCCTGGAAAACTGTTTCAAAGTTCTGAAATGAAAAACATTGTTTTTTATTACTTTGAAGTCTGCAAGTCCCAGCTGCTGCAAGAACATGAAATAATAAAATCATACAAGAAAAAAAAATATCTGGTGAATAATTCATTTGCTCCAAAACAACTTAACCCCTTCACGACCGGACGTTTTTGCGCTTTCCGGGGTGTTTTTTTTTTTTCCGCCATTCTTCTTCCGAGAGACGTAAGCTTTTTTTATTTTTCAGTCAATATGGTCATGTGAGGGCTTGTTTTTTTGCGGAACGAGCTGTACTTTTAAATGCAACCATATAGTGTACTGGAAAAGCGCAAAAAAAATCCAAGTGCGGAAAAATTTCAAAAAAAAAAAAAAAAGGTGTGATTGCACTATTGTTTTTGAGATATTTTATTCACAGTATTCGCTATATGGTAAAATTGATGTGTCGGTGTTATTCGTCACGTCGGTACGAGTTTGTAGACACCAAACATGTATAGGTTTACTTTTATCTAAGGGGTAAAAAAAAAAATAAATCAGAAGTTTGTCCAAAAAAAGTGGTGCCCGGTACGCCATATTCTGTGACCCGTAGCGGTCTCATTTTTCTGGATCTATGGCTCAGTGACGACTTATTTTTTGCGTCTCGAGTTGACGTTTTTAATGGTACCATTTTTGCGCAGAAGCTACGTTTTGATTGCTTGTTATTGCATTTAGCGCAAAATTTGTGTCGAACAAAAAAACCGTAATTTTGGCGTTTGGAATTTTTTTGCCGCTACGCCGTTTACTGATCAGATTAATTGATTTTATATTTTCATAGATCGAGCATTTCTGATCGCGGCGATACCAAATGTGTGTATATTTTTTTAACCCTTTAATTTTCAATGGGGCGAAAGGGGGGTGATTTGAACTTTTATTTAAAACTTTCTTAAACTTTTTTTTTTTTTAATTTTACTAGGTCCCCTAGGGGACTATATGGATCAGCTGTCTGATCGCTCTGCTATATCAGCTGTGATGAGCAGATATGCTTATTTTCTGTCTCACCCAGCCAGCTCTCGGCCGGGTGAAACAGTAAGCGAGTCATGTGAGCTAGAGGAGTCAGCTACCATGACAACCACCGGAAGTCACGTGATCACGTCACGTGACTTCTGGTATCGGCGGTATGTAGACGTTCATTACAGAGAGCAAGCTAGGCAATTTCATAGGGAGCCCATTCTCCTAGGGGCCCCAGCATTTCTATCCTGATAAGACTGCTTCAGGACCTTTGTGACATCATGTCATGTGACCAAAGGTCTCCTAATTGCAGGAGTCTAAGGCTGTGTGCGCACGCTGCATTATTTAAGGCATTTACGCAGCGTTTTAAACTGAAGCGTAAATGCATGCGTTCTGCGTCCCCAGCAAAGTCTATGAGAATTAAGCAAATTCCATGCGCATGTTGCGTTTAAAAAAAAACGCAGCGTTTTTGGATGCCAAATATTTGACAAAATTGATGCTTTTAAAAAAGCAACATGGCACTTATTTTGTGCGTTTTGGATGCATTTCCCTCTCTGTCTGTGGGAGCACAAGCATCCATAACGCAACCAAACTGCATTCAAAATGCATCCCAAACGCAGCATTTTGGACGCATTTTTTAAACGCACAAACGGTCAGAAAAGAAGGGAATTTTGTTTACTTACCGTAAATTCCTTTTCTTCTAGCTCCAATTGGGAGACCCAGACAATTGGGTGTATAGCTCATGCCTCCGGAGGCCACACAAAGTATTACACTAAAAGTGTAAAGCCCCTCCCCTTCTGCCTATACACCCCCCGTGCATCACGGGCTCCTCAGTTTTGGTGCAAAAGCAGGAAGGAGGAAAGCAAATAAATTGGTGTAAAGTAACTTCAATCCGAAGAACCTCGGAGAACTGAAACCATTCAACATGAACAACATGTGTACACGAAAAAACAACAGGGCGGGTGCTGGGTCTCCCAATTGGAGCTAGAAGAAAAGGAATTTACGGTAAGTAAACAAAATTCCCTTCTTCTTTGTCGCTCCATTGGGAGACCCAGACAATTGGGACGTCCAAAAGCAGTCCCTGGGTGGGTAAAATAATACCTCATAATAGAGCCGTAAAACGGCCCGTTCCTACAGGTGGGCAACCGCCGCCTGAAGGACTCGTCTACCTAGGCTGGCATCCGCCGAAGCATAGGTATGCACCTGATAGTGTTTGGTGAAAGTGTGCAGGATCGACCAGGTAGCTGCCTGACACACCTGCTGAGCCGTCGCCTGGTGCCGTAAAGCCCAGGACGCACCCACGGCTCTGGTAGAATGGGCCTTCAGCCCTGAGGGAACCGGAAGCCCAGAAGATCGGTAGGCTTCAAGAATTGGTTCCTTGATCCACCGAGCCAGGGTGGATTTGGAAGCCTGTAACCCCTTACGCTGACCAGCGACAAGGACAAAGAGTGCATCCGAGAGGCGCAGAGGCGCCGTACGGGAAATGTAGATTCTGAGTGCTCTCACCAGATCAAACAAATGCAAATCCCTTTCACATTGATGAACTGGATGAGGACAAAAAGAAGGCAAGGAGATATCCTGATTGAGATGAAAGGTGGATACCACCTTAGGTAGGAATTCCGGAACCGGGCGCAGCACCATCTTGTCCTGGTGATACACCAGGAAAGGGGCTTTGCATGACAGCGCTGCTAGCTCAGACACTCTCCGAGGTGAGGTGACTGCTACTAGGAAGACCACTTTCTGCGAAAGGCGAGAAAGAGAAATATCTTTCAAAGGTTCAAAGGGTGCCTTCTGAAGGGCCAGCAGAACCCTGTTCAGATCCCAGGGTCCTAACGGCCGCCTGTAAGGAGGAACAATGTGACAAACCCCTTGCAGGAACGTGCGTACCTGAGAAAGCCTGGCAAGACGCTTCTGAAAGAACACAGAGAGCGCTGAGACTTGTCCCTTAAGGGCGCCGAGCGACAAACCTTTTTCCAATCCTGATTGAAGAAAGGAAAGAAACGTGGGCAATGCAAATGGCCAGGGAGAAAATCCCTGATCAGAGCACCAAGAAAGGAATATCTTCCACGTCCTGTGGTAGATCTTGGCAGACGTTGGTTTCCTGGCCTGTCTCATAGTGGCAATGACCTCTTGAGACAACCCTGAAGACGCTAGGATCCAGGACTCAATGGCCACACAGTCAGGTTGAGGGCCGCAGAATTCAGATGGAAAAAACGGCCCTTGAGACAGCAAGTCTGGACGGTCTGGCAGTGCCCACGGTTGGCCCACCGTGAGATGCCACAGATCCGGGTACCACGACCTCCTCGGCCAGTCTGGAGCGACGAGAATGGCGTGGCGGCAGTCTGACCTGATCTTGCGTATCACTCTGGGCAACAGTGCCAGAGGTGGGAACACATAAGGGAGTTGAAACTGCGACCAAACTTGAACTAAGGCGTCTGCCGCCAGAGCTCTGTGATCGTGAGATCGTGCCATGAATGCCGTGACCTTGTTGTTGTGCCGGGACGCCATTAGGTCGACGTCCGGCATCCCCCAGCGGCAACAGATCTCCTGAAACACGTCCGGGTGAAGAGACCATTCCCCTGCGTCCATGCCCTGGCGACTGAGGAAGTCTGCTTCCCAGTTTTCTACGTCCGGGATGTGAACTGCGGATATGGTGGAGGCCGTGTCTTCCACCCACCTCAGAATCCGCCGGACTTCCTGGAAGGCTTGTCGCCTGCGTGTTGCGCCTTGGTGGTTGATGTATGCCACCGCTGTGGAGTTGTCCGACTAAATTCGGATCTGCTTGCCTTCCAGCCACTGCCGGAAGGCCTGTAGGGCAAGATACACTGCCCTGATCTCCAGAACATTGATCTGAAGGGTGGACTCTTGCTGAGTCCACGTACCTTGAGCCCTGTGGTGGAGAAAAACTGCTCCCCACCCTGACAGACTCGCATCTGTCGTGACCACCGCCCAGGATGGGGGTAGAAAGGATTTCCCTTTCGACAATGAGTTGGGCAGCAGCCACCACCGAAGAGAATCCTTGGCCGCCTGAGAAAGGGAGACGTTCCTGTCGAGGAACGTCGACCTCCCTGTCCAGCGGAAGCTTCACTATCGCTGATAGAGTATGAAACTCCATGCCAAGATATGTCAGCGATTGGGCCGGGGTCAGATTTGACTTTGAAAAGTTGATGATCCACCCGAAACTCTGGAGAGTCTCCAGCGCAACGTTCAGGCTGTGTTGGCATGCCTCTTGAGAGGGCGCCTTGACCAGCAGATCGTCTAAGTAAGGGATCACAGAGTGTCCCTGAGAGTGCAGGACTGCTACTACTGCTGCCATGACCTTGGTGAAGACCCTTGGGGCTGTCGCCAGCCCGAAAGGCAGAGCTACGAACTGAAGGTGTTCGTCTCCTATAACGAAGCGTAGAAAACGCTGGTGCTCTGGAGCAATCGGCACGTGGAGATAAGCATCCTTGATGTCTATTGACGCTAGGAAATCTCCTTGAGACATTGCGGCGATGACGGAGCGGAGGGATTCCATCCGGAACCGCCTGGTTTTCACGTGCTTGTTGAGCAGTTTTAGGTCCAGAACGGGACGGAAAGACCCGTCCTTTTTTGGCACCACAAACAAATTGGAGTAAAAACCATGACCTTGCTGCTGAAGAGGAACAGGGATCACCACTCCTTCTGCCTTTAGAGTGCACACCGCCTGCAGAAGAGCATCGGCTCGGTCGGGAGGCGGAGACGTTCTGAAGAATCGAGTCGGAGGACAAGAACTGAACTCTATCCTGTACCCGTGAGACAGAATGTCTCTCACCCAACGGTCTTGGACCTGTGGCAGCCAAATGTCGCCAAAGCGGGAGAGCCTGCCACCGACCGAGGATGCGGAGAGAGGGGGCCGAAAGTCATGAGGAAGCCGCCTTGGTAGCGGTTCCTCCGGCTGTCTTTTTTGGGCGTGACTGAGCCCGCCAAGAATCTGAGCTCCTCTGATCCTTTTGAGACCTTTTGGACGAGGAGAATTGGGACCTGCCCGAGCCTCGAAAGGACCGAAACCTCGACTGTCCCTTCCTCTGTTGTGGTTTGTTTGGTCTGGGCTGAGGTAAGGATGAATCCTTACCCTTGGATTGTTTAATGATTTCATCCAATCGCTCACCAAACAGTCGGTCACCAGAAAATGGCAAACTGGTTAAGCACTTTTTGGAAGCAGAATCTGCCTTCCATTCCCTTAACCACAAGGCTCTGCGTAAAACCACGGAGTTGGCAGACGCCACTGCCGAACGGCTCGTAGAGTCCAGGACAGCATTAATAGCGTAAGACGCAAATGCAGACATTTGAGAGGTTAAGGATGCCACCTGCGGAACAGATGTACGTGTGACAGTGTCAATCTGCGCCAGACCAGCTGAAATAGCCTGGAGTGCCCATACAGCTGCGAATGCTGGAGCAAACGACGCGCCGATAGCTTCATAGATGGATTTCAACCAGAGCTCCATCTGTCTGTCAGTGGAATCTTTAAGTGAAGCCCCATCTTCCACTGCAACTACGGATCTAGCCGCAAGCCTGGAGATTGGAGGATCCACCTTGGGACACTGGGTCCAGCCCTTGACCACGTCAGGAGGGAAGGGATAACGTGTATCCTTAAGGCGTTTGGAGAAACGCTTATCTGGATAAGCGTGGTGTTTCTGGACTGCCTCCCTGAAGTCAGAGTGGTCCAGAAAAGTACTTAATTTACGCTTGGAATACCTGAAATGGAATTTCTCCTGCTGTGAAGCCGACTCCTCCACTGGAGGAGCTTAGGGAGAAATATCCAACATTCGATTGATGGACGCTATAAGATCATTCACTATGGCGTCACCCTCAGGTGTATCCAGATTGAGAGCGGTCTCAGGATCAGAAGCCTGATCAGCTACCTCCGCTTCATCATACAGAGAGTCCTCCTGCTGGGACCCTGACCAGTGTGATGATGTCGAGGGCCGTTCCCAGCGAGCTCGCTTAGGCCGTCTGGGACTGTCGTCCGTGTCAGAGCCTTCACCCTGGGATGCATGGGACATCCCCGGAGCCCGGAGTTGATCCAACTGAGGGGGACCAGGGGGCAATGATTCAACAGTGCCCATGGTCTGAGGTACTGGTCTAGACTGCAAAGTTTCTAGAATTTTAGTCATAGTCACAGACAATCTATCAGCAAAAACTGCAAACTCCGTCCCCGTCACCTGGACAGTGTTCACAGGTGGTTCTGCACACAATGGGGATCAGTGGAACCTGCCGGTAGAACAGCCTCACAAGCAGTACAAGCAGCATAGAAAGCCTGTGCCTTGGCACCCTTGCTTTTTGCGGACTACATGCTGTCCTCTGAGCAATCTAGGAGGGTATATAGCCAAGAATAGCGACCGTACAGTGCAATGTATAGAATACAAGCATAAAAGTACAAATGAACACTTCGGCGCTAGTGGGGTCAGCACTTCAGGTGCTGCTTACCGCCCGCTGAAAAGCGGGTGTGTGGTCGCCAGAATCCCGTGTCTCCCCCAGAGCTTGTCTCCCCTCTCCAGCTCCGACTGCACACAGGAATGGCTGCCGGCGTCCTGTGAAGAGGGGTGTACCGTGGGCGTGCCTCAGACAAAGTGCGGGAAACTGGCGTCCCACTGTATGCAAGCAGACTCCAGCCCTCGGCGCTGACGTCCGGCACAGCGTCCCGCCCCTCCCCTGACTGGCAGGCCTGGGGGCGGGAAAGCCACGAGACTAGGCCGTAAAAGCCGGGGACTCGAGTAATAAGCGCGGCCGTCCAGAGGCACGGCCAGCGCGGAAGTCCCCGGCGCACTACAAATCCCAGCCGCGCCGCAGTGTAAAACTGACAGCAGCGGCCGGCGCAGCAGTCCCCAATACATTAACTAACTCAGCAAAGCTGTAGTGAGTAGTGGCACAAGCGCGCAGCGCTGTTGTCCCCAGCGCACTAACACACCCAGCAATGCTGCGGTGTGTCTGCGCGCGGTCTGTACGGGGACACAGAGTACCTTGACGTAGCAGGGCCATGTCCCTGACGATACTCAGCTCCATATCCAGCAGATACCCCAGTGGCAGTGGATGGAGCACGGTCTCCTGTGCCTGGAGACCGGTAGGATCCCACTTCACCCAGAGCCCTAAGGGAGATGGGGAAGGATGCAGCATGTGGGCTCCAGCCTCCGTACCCGCAATGGATACCTCAACCTTAACAAACACCGCCAAGAGTGGGGTGAGAAGGGAGCATGCTGGGGGCCCTATATGGGCCCACTTTTCTTCCATCCGACATAGTCAGCAGCTACTGCTGACTAAACAGTGGAGCTATGCGTGGATGTCTGACCTCCTTCGCACAAAGCTTGAAAACTGAGGAACCCGTGATGCACGGGGGGTGTATAGGCAGAAGGGGAGGGGCTTTACACTTTTAGTGTAATACTTTGTGTGGCCTCCGGAGGCATGAGCTATACACCCAATTGTCTGGGTCTCCCAATGGAGCGACAAAGAAATGATGCATTTTATTTTATAACCAGAACGCAGACGTACGCACATACCCTTAAGCTGAAGAGAAGACAGGCTATGTATGTGTAGTGCGTGAGGATAGATAGAGGGATAACTAGATAGAAGGATAGAGGGATGGATAGCTAGAGGGATGGATAGCTAGAGGGATGGATAGCTAGAGGGATGGATAGCTAGAGGGATGGATAGCTAGAGGGATGGATAGCTAGAGGGATGGATAGCTAGTGGGATGGATAGCTAGAGGGATGGATAGCTAGAGGGATGGATAGCTAGAGGGATGGATAGCTAGAGGGATGGATAGCTAGAGGGATGGATAGCTAGAGGGATGGATAGCTAGAGGGATGGATAGCTAGAGGGATGGATAGCTAGAGGGATGGATAGCTAGAGGGATGGATAGCTAGAGGGATGGATAGCTAGAGGGATGGATAGCTAGAGGGATGGATAGCTAGAGGGATGGATAGCTAGAGGGATGGATAGCTAGAGGGATGGATAGCTAGAGGGATGGATGGATAGCTAGAGGGATGGATGGATAGCTAGAGGGATGGATGGATAGAGGGATGGATAGCTAGAGGGATGGATGGATAGAGGGATGGATAGCTAGAGGGATGGATGGATAGAGGGATGGATAGATAGAGGGATGGATAGATAGAGGGATGGATAGATAGATAGATAGATAGATAGATAGATAGATAGATAGATAATTATCTAGCCTCTAATAGATGGATAGATAAATAAACCCGTTTCTCACATCGGGCATTTCTCTGGATTGCCGGATCGGGCACACTGCAGTACAGTGTAATACTGTACAATGGTATCGCGGCAAGCTCCGGTCATATGACAGCATGTGACCAGAGCTTGCCGCGATGCCATTGTACAGTATTACACTGTACTGCAGTGTGCCGGATCTGGCGAAATGCCATATGTGTGAAACGGGCATAAATGCTGTAAAACAAATACGTGACCACTGACTGGCTGCAGGCGATGGCCACTTGTAAACAAAAGACTGTCGGAGGGCAGGGCAGCCAATTGATGGGGCGTTTTTAAATCAAATCTTTAAGGTTTAATGTGAATGAGGGTAAAATGACAAGACGTAAGTGTTCTCCTTACCAGGGTGAAGTTCCTGTGCTCCTGCTGCCTCTGCTCCGGGCTTAGGTAATTCTGACTTTGCAGAAGTTCATTGCTGAATTCACTGCACATCCCCAGCATCTCCTGTAATAACTTCTTGGAGGTGCAGCGCACTTTACTGTCTCTCTGTGGAGCAGCGTCTGATGTTCCCTGATCAGGGCCCTCGGCAGCACATAGGGGAGGAATGGATGGACTTATTACAGAAGCCTTTGTGTCATCATTGCTCCGTGACGGTCCGGCATTCTCACTGTGGGCTACTGAAGCCGCACCCGAGGGCCCGGCTGCTTCCACATCACTTCTCGGGCTCTGTATAGAGGGCGCCGCTTTCTCTTCTTTTACCATCTTCCTTGTGCTGGAGGATGCTGTTACTTCTTGGGCGAAATCTTCAGTCTTTAAAACTGTTTTTTTCCCCTTTTCTTCGCTCTTCGGGGAGCGCCTGACTTCTCCCATATCATTTCTTTCTTGCTTAACCTGTAATGCGAAAATTAAAACATTCTCTTTAGTATTTAGTCAGTGTACAGCCCCATAAACACACAGATTAGCTTCTACCCTCCCTTGACCATAAAAATCTTCAAAGTGGGGGAGATAATAAGGTCGTCCCCTTTCACAAAATATTTTTTACTATAAGCTGTGGAAGAAGGGAGCGGGGGTTCCATTGGAGGCGGTAGCAGCGGCGGCAGTACTCACACAGGCCGACAGGTGACAGGCCGACAGGTGACAGGCCGGGGGGGGGATGTTTCAGTGGAGAGAGTAGCAACGGCGGCAGGGGGAGGGGCGGCGGTACTCACACATCCCGAGTATGTGACAGGAGGAGAGTGCAGCACATAGCATACACTGTGTGTGAGCTCCACAAAGATGGTGCCGATCTACTCCCTCTGCTGTAATCCGGACAGCCCAGGGAGCACGTCCAGGTCACAGCAAAGAGCTGTCCTGTATTGTGTCTCAGAACACTGGATTGTGCAGTCACCTCAGCCACTCCTCCTGGAAATATATTATAATATATATATATATTATAATATATATATATATATATATATATATATATATATATATATATATATATATATATATATATATATATATTATAATATATATATATATATATATATTATAATATATATATATATATTATAATATATATATATATATATATATATATATATATATATATATATATATATATATATATATATATATATATATATATATATATATATATATATATATATATATATATATATATATATATTGAATGTTACCAATTCCCTTATCAACAGTGCGGATTCCTGCACGGTCTGTCTGTGTCCAATCATTGCTGACAGTTTCTGTCCACACTCCAGCTGTCATTCCTGGGGCTCGTAATGTTGCTACAGGTTTCAGATTCCAGGTCTACTAAGGGGGCCTGGGAACGCCCAGTTGTCATGTTATTATACACTTCCAGGAGGAACTACAGAGGAACAGCACAATGCAGAATTCTAGGAAGCAGTGCTGCAGGATTAATATCTGACGTGAGAGTTAAGGCCACGTCTCACTAAGCGACATCGCTGCTGAGTCACGTTTTTTGTGACGCAATAGCGATCTTGCTAGCGATGTTGTTGTGTGTGACATCCAGCAACGACCTGGCCCCTGCTGTGAGGTCGCCGGTCGTTGCTGAATGTCCTGGACCATTTTTTGGTCCTTGCTCTCCCGCTGTGAAGCGCACATCACTGTGTTTGACAACGAGAGAGCAACGATCTGAATGTGCAGGGAGCCGGCTTCTAGAAGCTGCGGACACTGGTAACCAAGGTACACATTGGGTAACAAAGCAAAGCGCTTTGCTTGGTTACCCGATATTTACCTTGGTTACCAGCGTCCGCAGCTTCTAGAAGCCGGCTCCCTGCACACGTAGCCAAGGTACACATTGGGTAACTATAAACAAAGAGCTTTGCTTAGTAACTCGATGTGTACTATGGTTACCAAGCACAGCATCGTTACACATGTCGCTGATCTCTGTGGAGATTGCCTGTTTGACAGCTCACCAGCGACGCTCCAGAAATCCCTGGCAGGTCAGATGGGATCGCTGGAGCGTCACTAAGTGTGACGGTACCTTTACACACCCCGCAAGCAGTCACCTGTCCGTCCTTACGAGCCGGTCGGCCATCGTCCGGGGGAGCATCTCCACTTCTTCTTGTTGTTACGGTTTTCCTATGGGATTTGTCATCAGAACTTTGCCCCTGGTCTTCGCCTGCTGTCTGGACCTCAGTGCTCCCTGCTGACGGTTTCCCCTTAGCTCCAGTGATGCTTTCATTAGCAGGATACTCCACTTTCTGCCCCTTGGACCTCCTCAAAGACCCTGAATCATTCAGTTTCCCATCAGAGAGGCGAGTTCTGGGGCCTGATATACGGGGGTCATTGCTGGGGCCTGGTGTCCGAGGGTCAATGCTGGGTCCTGGTGTCCGGGGGTCAATGCTGCGTCCTGGTATCCGGGGGTCAATGCTGGGTCCTGGTATCCGGGGGTCATTGTTGGGGCCTGGTGTCCGGGGGTCAATGCTGGGGCCTGGTGTCCGGGGGTCAATGCTGGGTCCTGGTATCCGGGGGTCATTGCTGGGGCCTGGTGTCCGGGGGTCAATGCTGGGTCCTGGTGTCCGGGGGTCATTGCTGGGACCTGGTGTCCGGGGGTCATTGCTGGGACCTGGTGTCCGAGGGTCATTTCTCGGCCCCTCAGAGCCCCGGGAATCAGGTATCACATTCTCATTACTTGCTCCCTGCAGCCGTAAACTTCTCCGTTTCGGACTGTCAACATTTGCCGCCATTTTCAAAATTCCGGAAGTCGGCGCCGGAAGTGTGCCCTGGACAAACCCTGCCCGATAGGGAACTGAGGAGCTCGAACATTAGTTCCGCATTACTTATGCTGTGTAAAAAATATATATCATTTAAATGTCAGCATATTTTTCATCAGCAACAAACATCAAAACCATTTCCCTATACACAGAAACTAAATAACACCGGACTGTTTCGAATTCCGTACAACGGACGTGTCAACGCCATCTTAGTACTCCCAGTGGTCTTGACTCCTGTTACGTTTCCTAAATTGATCTTTTTTTTCTAATATTTAGTCATATACTGCGAATATTGCCTGAATTTTATTATGAATTTTAGAAAATATATATTTTTGTTGTCCATTTTAGTGTCTTTGTGTTAGCACGAGGAGTAGAAAGATGGCGGCGATTAGCTGACAATGTTACTGCGCATGCGTGCTGTGTTTATTGACCCTGCTATGACTGTAGGCACAGCCATGGACCGGAGCAGGGGAGTTGTGGACTGTCACTGTCACCTGTCTGCGGCAGAGTTCAGCCATGTAAGAGGAATTTCACCAAATCTTGTCATGTTTTATGTAGTTCTGGTGTCTCTTCAGTGTGTCAGGTCCCATTTGCTGCTTCTTGTGCTGCAAAATACAACATGGTTGCACCTTAGGACTTGTGCACAATAGAGACACTAAGGATTGGCTCCAAGTCGGTATTCCATGCCCCTCCTTTAATACATAGGGTTATTGGGGGTATCTACCTTTTGGGGCCTTTTTTTGCAATTGGGTTTTATTAGAACGTTTGCATCATTTGCACGGTGGCTCAGTGGTTAGCACTGCAGTTTTGCAGCGCTGGGGTCCTGGGTTCAATACCCACCAAGGACACCATCTGCAGGGAGTTTGTATGTTCTCCCCGTGTTTGCGTGGGTTTCCTCCCACACTCCAAAAACATACCGAAAGATTGTGAGCCCTAATGGGGACAGTGTTTCCATTTTATGTAAAGCGCTGTGGAATTAACAGCGTTATATAAATGAATAAATATTATTATTATTTGTCTTTTACAAGTTCTTTTTTTTTCCTGAGTTGAGAGGCGTTCTGAAAAAGAGAGAGAAAAAAGTTATAAACTCCCCTTCATACCGAGCTCACTGACAGATTCTCAGATAACTCATTCTGCATCCAGAGGCTATAGGAAGGGAACTGTGCAACATTTTAATGAAACCCAATGGGAGAAACTGTTTTTCGCTCCAATTAACGTATTTAAGTAACAAAATAAAAATGGCACCCCCTTCCTCACTTGTAGTTTAGATCTGCCCTTGCCTGTGTGTCACCACATACAGCAGGGTCGTTTGTGCCACACCTTCATTTATAGCGTCCTGTGCTCCCTTGTTCTGTTGGTCGTCCCTCGGTACTCCTGTGCCGGTTATTTGGATGGTGTCAGGCTTCCAATAAAAGCACTGTCCAGATGGGGGGCACGGCCTGTGTCCTAGCGAGGTGCAGGGTGAAAGGGTTGTTGTTGTATTGACAAGGTGCAAGTGTGGCGCCCCTGAGGCTTCAGTCGCCACAGTGTAATGCTATATCTGGTTCCTGAGGACGTCAGTACTGGTGTAATCACATGACACGCGCAAATACACACCAGGTTCCCCTGTTCCCACTGGGAACTGGGCTAGGGTTGGGTAACAAAAGGGTTGCTGACAGGCATTTACAAGATGTCCTCCAACAGGGGCCCCAGTCCCACTAGCTTAGAACCTGGGAGAGGGGAGATGAGGCCAGCAAGGGGAGTCAGGAGCCAACCCAACAGTTAGAGAGTTCTCCAGCAGGCGAGGAGAGTGTCTCATGGGTGCTCCGGTGGGAAGGAGGAGAGTCCACACAGTTACCGCAGGGAGAGTGCATCTGCTCCCATGGGACCGGCGCCACTCGGCATCAGGACCCTAGGGAAGATCATACTCCACGTTGGTTTTCCAGAATCTGCCTGGACGGGGAAAGTTTCAAGCTTCCTTGTCCCCTCAGCGCCCTAAAGTACAGTGCCATATGGGATCCAGGGCCTCGCAACACTCCGGACCCCATATCGGAACCGCGGCACCTGCAGATAGGGACAAGAGTACATCTCGTGCAAACCTGGGTCCCCACGTAGCTTCAAGTCTGGGGATCCACAGCACAGGAGCATTAAGGAGGAAACCCACCGAACACCAAACCATATTGACCTCTCGAAGGATTCGGGTTCGACGGAGCCCATCATAGCAAGTGACCTGTATTATCCGGGTGAGCGGCACAGCACAAAGAGTGAGTAAACATCCTGGAACCACAGCCATAGACTCTGACTCTATTACTGGTCCTGCCGCTTTGCGCTTTGACGCCCACCATTACTACTCCCCTCATCATCCCCCCCCCAGGGCCTGCTCCACCTATGGGGAGTGATACCATCCCTGGCTGCTAATACCATCCGCACCGGAGGACAGTGACAGCAGCGGCGGCCCATTCCCTGGCCGCATACCACAGGTTGCGTCACGACATTCACCTCACTACTATCCCCATCATTCCTCCCCAGCTATCTTCTGTACGCCTCAGGGCAACAGAGCCAGGCTAGGCCGCCCGGTGACGAGTAGGTTAACCGCCTGCCCTGTGGAGCGCTACACAAGCTTCATTTACGTTCTTTTTCTCTAATAGGAGTTTTTCAAAAGGATAGGATTTCCTATAGAAATTATTTGAAAGAGTTTTTGTAGGCGCTCTGTTCTGTGTGCACATAGGTCTTTTTGCTGAGTTTTTGGAGTGGAACATAAGCGGAAACTCTACATTTTTTAGGAGAATTTGGGGAGAATCCGCTCAGTTTTTGCTTCAAAAACTCAGCAAAAAAACGCTCAATGACCAAATACCTTAAAGGTGTTGTCCCATCTACAGGCCCTCAAAGAGGTGAACTTAAAAAACTGTATCACCCCCCCCCCCCAACATTAGCTGCACGTATAGACCATTGTGAAGCTGTGCAGGGCGTATCCATACAATACCCCGATAGCGCTTCTATTTTAATAGGCCCTGTTTAGTACTTATTTTCTCCCCTGTTGGCACTGCAGGGGACATGAACACTTGTTAGGAAGCAAAATTATCCATAAAGTTTGAAAAACAAGATCGACGTCGTTCCCAATTTTTCCCCTCTATTGATTATTGTGTGTTATTTCATTCTTCATCACTTACAGGACATCGATCATGTCTTGGATGAAGCCAAAGCGGTAAGTATTGATCTGATTTTGAGTCTTTTCTTGTAAAATAGAGATGAATGTAATCCTGTCTGTGATGATAATGAGACTGTTGAAAGCCCTATTTACGGAAAAAGGAAAAATGTAGAGGTATCTTGTTACGGAAGAGACTTGTCAATCACCTCTAGCAGTCATAGCAGGGGATAATGTTGGACTAGTCTTGATTCAGAAAAGCCGGAGCATTTCAGAAAAAAGTATACCTGGATGCAATCGCGCAGCCAGGCTGTGATACATTGGTCTGGCCACCATGAATGAGATCACAGCTTTTCTTTAAAGAATTTTTATTATTTAGGGAATTCTCATCATTTTGTGGCCGCTTGCGATCCCATTTACGATTTTTTTGCTCCCTAACCCTTACGTACCATTTTTCCATCCACTTCAGAACGGTGTCCGGGCTCTTGTCGCCGTCGCAGAACATTCAGCAGAGTTTGAAAAAGTCATGAGTCTTTCTAGGCGGTGAGTAAATTGATAATGACGGATACACAACCTGGTCTGTCGGCAATGCAGGATGGCTAATAACACCGGGTATGTGGCACGCTCAGGTATCCGCAGCTGGTCTTCCCGTGTCTCGGAGTGCACCCTGTTCAAGCCGCAAATCCAAAACAGCAGCGCAGTGCCACACTTCAGGTAAGATGGAATAAAAGGATGTGACCCTGGTTAGTAAATGTTACTGAAATGACATTTCACCACCCCAAAAAATGGCAGGGAAACAAAAATTCCATGTGCAGCAGCAGTGGTGTAACACTAGGACGGCGCTGTGTGGTTACAGGCATTTTATATCTTGGCTTCTGTGGCACCACGGCCCTGCGAGGTTGTAATATAAAGGGATCTACTCTATCTAACAATATCTGACATTATGATTCCCCAGGTCAGTGTGAGTTTGTAGATACCAGACATGTATAGTTTTACTTTTATCTAAGTGGTGACAAAAAATTCAGAAGTTTGTGGAAAAAAAATAATAAATTATTGCGCTTTTGTCGTCATGTTCTGAGACCCGTAGCATTCTCATTTTTTGGGATCTAAGGCTTAGTGACATGCCGTCAGTATGTTTTGTAACAATTGGGTTGCAAACGTCTTGACAGCTCACTAGTTTTACCCATCATTAGATGTTTCTTGTGTGGCACCTTGGTAATGAGACACCTTTTTCTACACTATCAGTTGAACCAGCTAATATTATTTTTCACTGAGTGGCCAGATTGCTTTCTATTTACTGATAGATTTTAGCTGGTGTTATGAATTTCCATGGCTTTTTGCACCTCTCTCCATGTGTTCTATACTTTTTCCTGTGTCATTTCTCATTTATAATATTATTATTATTATTATTATTATTATTATTATTATTATTGTTATTATACAACATCTATTGTTGGAATTCTTTGCATGTGTGGATTGGATGGGTTGTTACCGACATCTGGTGAGAAATTCATGTCAATAGCACCTTTTGTAAATATATCTTCTTACAAAATCGGTGATGTGTTCAATACATATTTCACCCACTGTGTATGTAATAATCTATCTATTGTTTAATGTGCCCTGTGTATTCCTTGCAGGACTTAAATGATGCTCTGCCTTTGATAGAACAGTACAAGGATGACTTGGTGGCTATTGGCGAGGTACTGTATATTGTTGCACTATTGTACGCTTAATCTTAGCATTTATATGTGTGATGTATTTGATCACATGTGCTAAATGATAAATAGACAATCTGCATATCACATTATGTATAAATGATTATTATTCCTGAATAGTCAGTCCGCAGGGCTGGCCACTAAACTGTCAAATGACCTATAGCTTCAGAAACACTCAGATAAATTACCGTAAGTGGAGGTGGGTCTTTGTTTCTGTAAAGGAAGTAGGGGCAGGTCCTTATCTATATACAGTTAGTGGAGGCGGTTCTTTGTCTCTTAATAGGAATTGGGGTGGGTCATTGTACTGATATAGGAAGTGGAGGCAAGTCTGTCTGTCTACAGGAAGTGGAGGCGTGTGTCTGTCTACAGGAAGTGGAGGCAAGTCTGTCTGTCTACAGGAAGTGGAGGCGTGTGTCTGTCTACAGGAAGTGGAGGCGTGTGTCTGTCTACAGGAAGTGGAGGCGTGTGTCTGTCTACAGGAAGTGGAGGCGTGTGTCTGTCTACAGGAAGTGGAGGCGTGTGTCTGTCTACAGGAAGTGGAGGCGTGTGTCTGTCTACAGGAAGTGGAGGCGGGTCTTTGTTTCTGTAAAGGAAGTAGGGGCAGGTCCTTATCTATATACAGTTAGTGGAGGCAGTTCTTTGTCTCTTAATAGGAATTGGGGTGGGTCTTTGTACTGATATAGGAAGTGGAGGCAAGTCTGTCTGTCTACAGGAAGTGGAGGCGTGTCTGTCTACAGGAAGTGGAGGCGTGTCTGTTTACAGGAAGTGGAGGCGGGTCTTTGTCTGTCTACAGGAAGGGTAGGCGGGTCTTTGCCTACAGGAAGGGGAGGCGGGTTTTTGTCTTTGTACAGGAAGTGGAGGCGGGTTTTTGTCTCTGTACAGGAAGTGGAGGCGGGTTTTTGTCTCTGTACAGGAAGTGGAGGCGGGTTTTCGTCTCTGTACAGGAAGTTGGGGTAATTCTTTGTCACTGCTTTCGCTCACCTGTCTGTCCAACTCATATCTGATAAATGTTCAGTGACGGACAGGGAATGCATTGGACAGTGCCAGGGGCAATGCATGCTGGGAACTAAGGTAAAGGAAGTTCTTGCACCTTTAGTGCTGACAGAATGCTGATTAGAAGAAACTGCTTCACTCAAAATAAATAAAAAATAAAAAAATGGATGGCAAGTTACAGAGCTTGAGAATAGCAGTTATAACTTTTTGTGGGATAGGAGACCATCCAAACTGTGCTTTCACTCTATTTGTGGGTAAAAGGACGGGTACGCTTTTAACTCTATACCTGTGCGGGGGATTTTGAGCTTTGTATTGAAAACACAAACGTTTTAGCAACTTACAGAATCCTTGTTCATTGCTCTTAGAAAACCTTTTTAATGAGATTAAAAGAAAAATCTAAACCTGAGCAGTCACATTACATAGAACCCTTCTCCATTGATTTCTTCCCCGCTGACAATTCGAATGCATTAGCTTTCTGAATATCACTTTTATCTTTAACCATATGGTTATATATTTAGATTTGGAGTAATAGTTTGTCTGGTTTTTTTTCTTCTCAGGTGGGTTTAGATTTCACTCCACGGATAGCAAACATAGATGATCAGAAAGAAGAGCAACGTCAAGTGTTCATCAGACAGATTCAACTGGCGAAGCGGCTCGGCCTGCCCCTGTGAGAGCCCATCTCAATAGCGCCATTCAGTTTTAGAGATTAACAACTTTTTTTTCTTTTTTAAGGGAAATTAAAGGCGATTTATATTAATCTAATATATAAAGCCGAGTGTGTGTGTGTATTTATGTATGTCCGCTAAAGGAATCCGCACCGTCGCATTTACAATCACAAAATTTTGCACAGATGCCCCATGTGACTTAGGGAACATCATAGACTATGTTTTGACAAGAAAATTTAACCCCGTGCTCTACAGTTACTCTCCAAAAAATGTGCCTCCATTAAAGTCAACGGAGCTGTGAGCTACAGGCTATTAATAGGAGCTGTGATTGGTTGCTATAGGAACAAAGGACAGTGTTAGTATAAGAAGCTTATGTGTGAGGTAATATGATGTCGGTGGAGAGACAGAGAGAGAAAGACATAAGCACAGACAGAGACTGACAGACAGGGAAAGAGACAAAAAGCCAGACAGACAGATAGGGAAAAAAAAAAAGCCAGACAGACAGAGACAGACGGAAAGACACACGGGGAAAGAGACAGACAGAGGCAGACAGGGAAAGATGCAGAGAGAGACAGACAAAGACAGACTGGGGATAGAGGCTGACTGGGGATAGAGGCTGACTGGGGATAGAGGCTGACTGGGGATAGAGACAGACTGACTGGGGATAGAGACAGACTGACTGGGGATAGAGACAGAAAGACAGTTACTATCCCGGGCAATGCTCGGGTACTACAGCTAGTAAAAGTTTGAATGGGCTTTTCTATATATCCTATCCATTATTCCAGTAGAGACAGAGACACTATGTTTCACTGAAAATGAGCCAGGGCCTTATATTATTTTTTGCTCTGACAGATGCGCTGGGGCTTATTTTCAGGGGATGTCTTATATTTTCCCATAAACAGCAATCCACATTCATTCTTGATCAAAAAACAAACATTCATTCAAATATAATTATATCACATTTTGCAACATAATACTCAAAACCCCATATATATATATATATAGCCTGATAGTGCCAGTATAGCTCTGTATGTATAGAATCAGCCTGATAGTGCCAGTATAGCTCTGTATGTATAGACTCAGCCTGATAGTGCCAGTATAGCACTGTATGTATAGAATCAGCCTGATAGTGCCAGTATAGCACTGTATGTATAGAATCAGCCTGATAGTGCCAGTATAGCACTGTATGTATAGAATCAGCCTGATAGCGCCAGTATAGCACTGTATGTATAGACTCAGCCTGATAGCGCCAGTATAGCACTGTATGTATAGACTCAGCCTGATAGCGCCAGTATAGCACTGTATGTATAGAATCAGCCTGATAGTGCCAGTATAGCTCTGTATGTATAGAATCAGCCTGATAGCGCCGGTATAGCACTGTATGTATAGAATCAGCCTGATAGTGCCAGTATAGCTCTGTATGTATAGACTCAGCCTCATAGTGCCAGTATAGCACTGTATGTATAGACTCAGCCTGATAGTGCCAGTATAGCTCTGTATGTATAGAATCAGCCTGATAGCGCCAGTATAGCACTGTATGTATAGACTCAGCCTGATAGTGCCAGTATAGCACTGTATGTATAGACTCAGCCTGATAGTGCCAGTATAGCACTGTATGTATAGACTCAGCCTGATAGTGCCAGTATAGCTCTGTATGTATAGAATCAGCCTGATAGTGCCAGTATAGCACTGGCTTTAGATTATATAATAATCCTGGTGATTGCTTCCCTTTAAGCAGTCTTAAGCTTGGAATAGAAACTCTTGGAGCTCCTAAGATAATGGAAACTACCCAGTTTGACTCTCTCCTAATGCTGGCCCTGACTTTAACTGGGGTTTATTTTTGGAGTAGTGCTGATATTTCAAGTATACGCCAAAAATCCTGTAAAATCATGCTTGGGTTTATTTTTGGTGTAAGGCTTATTTTTGGGGAAACATGGGAGGTGCATGCTGTGCATATATTGGACTTTGCAATAGCACAGTATACAAAGAGCCTTTAAGACTCCACTAGTTAGTGGTAACTGAAGGCATCCAAAATATAAAGGGTTATGCTCAAATTATCCAATTATTAAGATCACTGGAGGTGTGACCTGCACTTGGCATCCTTCTGCAGCCCCGTAGACAGTGAATGGACCGGAGGGCAGGCATGCACACTTCCGCTCCATTCATGATGGGTCTCTAAAGCCCATTTCTTGAAATCGCTGGGAGTCCCAATGATTAGTAAATGATAGCATATGCTTTTGCTAGGGTTGTCTCAGCTTAGAAAAACATGCTGTTTTTTTTCCCAAAAACTGCACCCCACCGATCCACAAGTGTTGCTGAACTGCAATTTCAGAACCAGAGGATTGACAGGTGGCAATAATGTGTTCTAATCCCGGACAAGCCCTTTCTATAATCTTACATCATAAAGTGGAGATATGGAGTGGACGCAGGCGCTGAGCCCGCTTCACACAGGGTAGGTGCCAGCTGCATTATACAGCCAGCACCTGCCTCTAACAGCATTGACGGGGGCTAGCTCCCATCACTGCTGTCTGATGACCACTTATATGATGCTGTCAGTCTCTGATGTGGCCCTTAGCGGGGCATTGCAGGTGTTGTGTGTGTTTAGGCGCCTTTCTTTCCCCACTTACCTCCCCAGTTCAATGGGCTTACTGAGTGCCATGAGACCCAGGGGCTGCTGAAGGTCCCCACTGCCCTCATCTTGGTGCTCCTGTGAAGTTCAGCCATTGGTTAGCCTTCCTACAGGTTATTTTTTTTGCTTTTGCAATCACTTTATAATCTTTACAGCTGGAAAATGATCCATTATAAAGTTTGATCTGCGTAAGAAAATAATCCATGTGAACCTACGATAGTAATCTAAACTTTAGTCTTCTTTTTTTTTTTTTCCTTTGCAGAAATGTTCACTCCCGATCAGCTGGAAGACCAACTATTAACCTTTTGAAGGAGCAAGGTACCATAATTGACTAATCTTGATGGAAGCCCTTATTTTAAGGATGAAAAGGGCACAATCTTTGGAATATATGCAATGTTATAATTTAGGGAAGGGGTTTGAGATGAGATAAGGCCTGCCATGGTTGTCTTGACTTCAGATTTGTCCTATTTTTGATTTTTCAGGTGCTGAACATGTTCTTCTCCATGCCTTTGACGGGAAGCCATCGGTGGCTATGGAAGGTGTTAAAGCTGGATATTTCTTTTCCATTCCGCCTTCAATCATCAGAAGTGAGCAGGTATTGTAAAAGATGAGAGGTTCTTTAGTTTTGGAAAGTTCATACGCACGGATCGGCGATTATATTGCCTAATATTATATAGGTCTCCCTCCAGCTGGGCAGCCCCATAGAGAACAGGCTGGCACTGCCCACTGCGTTTTCACTGGTTTACCCGTTGTCCTTCTTTGAATCCTATTATGGCTGATAAGAATAAAATCTATTCTTCATGAACTGTTGAGTAACGTTGTACTTGATTTTGCACTGGCCTGGGTTTTTCTGCTTATATTACACTCCAGAGCTGTATTCACAGTTCTGCAGCTTTTGTTAGGAAGTCTTGTATTTGTTTTTGCAAGGCTACTGAAACTTGCATGATACAGGTAAACAAATGTGTCAATCCGATCAATCTTTAATCCATGTTTAGCTGTAACCAAATGATAAAAAATTATCAAACCAGTGTTATAACACGCCGGAGTTCTTCAGATAAGGACATAGCGCAGCTTCAGTGGGAAAACCCATCATCTGCTAGGCTGTAGAAGTTTAGTTGGTAGATTTCAGCTCTGAAGTCTGTGGTGTGGTAAATGCAGTTTTGGATTTTATCAGAGACTTTAATGTAGCATCAGTACTAATGAGCAATTCTGTGAAAATCAGAACCTATTGTGCCTGATGTATACAGTGTTAGCCCCCACATAGCCCCCTATATACAGTGTGAGCCCCCTATATATAGTGTGAGCCCCCACATAGCCTCCTATATATAGCATGAGACCCCACATAGCCTGCAATATTCAGTGTGAGCTACTATATAGTCCCCTATATACATTACGAGCCCCACATAGCCTCCTATATACAGTATGAGCCCCCACATAGCTCCCTATATACAGTGTGAGCCCCCACATAGCCCGTATATATAGTATGAGCCTCCTATATACAGTATGAGCCTCCATAAAGTCCCCTATATACATTATGAGCCACACATAGCTCCCTATATACAGTATGAGCCCCCACATAGCTCCCTATATACAGTATGAGCCCCCCACATAGCTCCCTAAATACAGTATGAGCCCCCCCACATGGCTCCCTATATACAGTATGAGCCCCCACATGGCTCCCTATATACAGTATGAGCCCCCACATAGCTCCCTATATACAGTATGAGCCCCCACATAGCTCCCTATATACAGTATGAGCCCCCCACATTGCTCCCTATATACAGTATGATCCCCCCACATAGCCCACTATATACAGTATGAGCCCCCACATAGCTCCCTATATACAGTATGAGCCCCCACATAGCTCCCTATATACAGTATGAGCCCCCACATAGCTCCCTATATACAGTATGAGCTCCCCACATAGCCCCCTATATACAGTATGAGCCCCCACATAGCTCCCTATATACAGTATGAGCCCCCCACATAGCCCGTATATACAGTATGAGCCCCCCCACATAGCTCCCTATAAACAGTGTGAGCCCCTCACATAGCCCCTCTATATACAGCATGAGCCTCCACATAGCCTCCTATAAACAGTGTAAGCCTCCATATAGCCCCTATATACAGTGTGAGCCCCCACATAGCCTCCTATATACAGTATGAGCCCCCACATAGCCCCGTATATACATTATGAGCCCCACGTAGCCATCAATATACGATATGAGCCCCCACATTGGCCTTGTATACAGTACGAGCCTCTACATAGGTCCTATATACAGTATGATGTTTCCTTAGTTTGTATTGCTTGTAAAAAAATAAAAAAAATAATCGGCATTATAAGTAATTTATTTCTAATTTGTTTAAGAAGCAGAAACTCGTGAAGCAGCTTCCTCTAGAGAACATTTGCTTGGAAACTGACTCCCCCGCCCTAGGACCAGAAAAGCAGGTATGGGGGGGGGGGGGGGGTACCTTTACCATGTTCCTTAAATTTGGAGTCTTTTTATTTCAGTCCCAAGCCTTGATATAATAGTACATCTGGGAGCTCAGGTACTCGGTGCAGATTTTCATGGTGTTACGTCTCTCCCATTATGCCCACACAATCACCAGTAAGACTATGGCTGTAATTCACAGCTGCACTAACACTGCGACTGCTGGGATCAGAGAGGACTCTGATCCCGGCCAACAAAAGGGTTTTATTTACAAAAACATCTAATTGTTTGATCACAAATCAATATTTTTATAATCAGAAATAATAGCATCGTCTTCTCTATTTCTTTTACCTGCTATTTTGCATGTTTCAGCTTCTGATTTTTCATTATTGTGGTGACGCAGGCTCAATATTTCCATGTGGCTAATTTAACTTGCAAAGCAAACTAAAGCCGTCAATGATTTACACAATGCATTCACCACAGAGATTCTGTCTAGTGACTGGAGAGCTTAATGGAGTATTCCCATCTCCAAGATCCTATCTCAATATGTAGTCGGTGTACTAATTATTTTTAGAAAATTCCTCCAATTAGAAATGTAGTATAGTTCTCCTGATTAGCTGTGTCACTTACCTCATATGCAGGGCATTGCAGAATCTTAGGTATCCATGGTTACTACCACTAGCAGCTAACTAACTGTCCCAATATAAGTAGCAACCATGCATATCTAAACTACTGCAATGCCTTGCAGATGAGGTAAGAGACATAGCTAATCAGTCGAACTAAACTACATTACTAATTCCAGGAATTTGCTAATATTATTATTACACCTACTACATATAGGAAGAGGAGTTTTGGAGATGGGAATACCCCTTTAACTCTTCCAAGATCATGTCTGCTCGACTATGCTGCTTCCTTAAAGGGGTGGTTCACCCATATTTTTTATTGTCTAGATCGATATTATATTGAGAAACAATGTTTCTCTCAAATACCTTATGTTGTCAATAGTGCCTGTGAGAGGCGCTATTGCAGACCGCTGCTCCCCGTCCAGTGACGTACCCGTCCAATGCTGCCACGTCACATCCGTGCGGCCGGCTACAGTCTTCCAGACTCTGAGCTGTGAGCGGTGTTTCACTGCTGTCACAGCCCATTTGCTCCCCCCTCCTCCTCCCTCCTAGCACAGCACGGCGCATCTCCTGCTCCCCCCTCCCTCCTCCCTCCTAGCACGGCACATCTCCTGCTCCCCCCTCCCTCCTCCCTCCTAGGACGGCACATCTCCTGCTCCCTCCTCCCTCCTCCCTCCTAGCACGGCACATCTCCTGCTCCCCCCTCCCTCCTCCCTCCTCGCAGAACGCTGCAAGCAAGAGACGTGCTGTGAGGGAGGAGGAGCAGGGAGCAGATGGGCTCAGAACGCAGCCGGCCGCACGGATGTGACGTGGCAGCATTTGACAGTGACGTCACTGGACGGGGAGCAGCGGTCTGCAATAGCGCCTCTCACAGGCACTATTGACAACATAAGGTATTTGAGAGAAACATTGTTTCTCAATATAATATTGATCTAGACAATAAAAAATATGGGTGAACCACCCCTTTAAATCCCAAGTTAAAATCTACTTTCCCTTTTATGCAAATCCTGTGGAAAAGCATTGTCTTGCTCACTACAAAATAAAATTGCTTTTCATGCACGTACCATCCTAATATGTTCAGGAACTGTCCATGATCTGTATCTCTTCTGTTCAGTCGGTGGTACCGTACCTTTCCATCAACACTCTGCCAGCATTGTAGGTGCTGAAACTTTCTTTCTGTCACTTCCCACATTGTACTTTCCAATGTTAAAATAACTTAACTGCCCTGAACTAAACATCCACCTGTTATGTTTGTAAATGGTTTGCATCTTTATTCCTGTTTTCATGTCTGTCAAAGCCAGGTCCCACTCCTTATGTAGAGAGACAAAGCACAGCCTCCCTAGCTACAGTATGGGTTCACACTGCGCCCCCTATCTATATACAGTATGAGACCCTATATACAGTACGAGCCCTCACACAGCCCCCTATATAAAGTATAGGTCTACACACCGCACCCTATATATAGAAGTAGCCCCTTATATACAATATGAGCCCCTACACAGTACCTTTTATATACAGTATGAACCCCCCACAGAGCTCCCTATATACACTGAGCTCCCATATAATCCACCTATCTACAGTTTGAACCCCCACATAGCACCTTGTATATAGTTTGAGCCCCTATATAAATTCTGAGCCCCCACATAGCTTCTCTATATAAATATGAGCCCTCACATAGCTCTTAAGTACAGTATGAGCCCCAACATAGCTGCCTATATATAGTATATGCCCCACATAGTCCCCTATATACAATACTAGCTGTAGTATACGTCCCCTGAGGAAGAGGGTGAAACGCGCGTTGGGACGGGCAGGTGTTGCGGTATCTATCCTACTGGTCAGTATATGGTTGGTCTTTGATGTCAATACTTACAGGGATTATATTATCCGTGAGGGCGATTAACTGTTAAAACCCCGGTAACTGTCTGAGTGTACCTTTCCCCTTAAAAGTAGGGATCAAATACCATCACCAACTGTTTGCTGACATATGTTTGGAAATATTTCTTATACTTTTTATGCATGATGTCAATACTCATAGGGATTATACCATTTTTGAGGGTGATTAACTGTTAAAACCCCGGTAGTGGTTTGAGTATACTTTTCCCTTTCCCTTTAAATTAGGGATGAAATACCATTATTAACTGTTTGTTGACATATGTTTGGAAATATTTCATATACTCCTTATGCATGATACCAGCCCACCTTCCATTGAGGATTTACTGCTGTGAATGTTGTTTTTGTCTTTATGTCTTGATTTTATAAATTTGAAATAAAAATAAAATATTTTGAACTATATTGGAGTCATACCATTTTGTTTCTCTGGTTTAAATACTAGCTGTAGTACCCGGCATTGCCCGGGATAGTAAGGCTATGTGCCCACGCTAGAATGTCCCTGCGGATTTTTTTGCCTGAAAATCCGCGACTTTCGCGGCAAATCCGCACCCGCGGATTTACCGCGGATTTACCGCGGATTTGCCGTGGATTTTGATGCGGATTTTTTTTTTTCCCCCATTCAAAGCCAAAAATCCGCACCAAATCTGCACCAAACAATTGACATGCTGCAGATTTTTCCGGATCAAAATCCGCGGCAAATCCGCCGCGGAAAAATCCGCAGCATGGGCACAGCATTTCCAAAATGCCATTGAAATGGCTTGGAAGTGCTGCTGCTGCAGATTTTCGGCAAATCCGCGGTAAATCCGCTGCAAAATCCGCGGTAAATCCGCGGTAAATCCTGTAGCGTGGGCACATAGCCTAACTGTCTCTGTCTTTCTCCCAGTCTCTGTCTGTCTCTTTCCCTGTCTGTCTCTGTGTGTCTCTCTGTGTCTCTGTACCTGTCTGTCTGTCTGTCTGTCTCTCTCTACATCTGTGTATTTGTCTATCTCTTTCCCAGTCTGTCTCTTTCCCCGTCTGTCTTTGTCTGTCTCTTTCCCTGTCTGCCTATCTCTGTGTCGATTTTCCCTGTCTGTCGATTTTCCCCGTCTGTCGATTTTCCCCGTCTGTCGATTTTCCCCGTCTGTCGATTTTCCCCGTCTGTCGATTTCCCCGTCTGTCGATTTCCCCGTCTGTCGATTTCCCCGTCTGTTTGTCTCTGTCTTTTTCCCTGTCTGCCTCTATCTCTTTGTCTGTTTCGCTCTGTTTCTCCACCGATATCATATTACCTCACACATAAGCTTGATATACTATGAATGTCTTTCGTTCCTATAGCAACCAATCACAGCTCCTATTAACCTGTGGCTTCCAGCTCCATTGACTTTAATGGAGGCAGGTGTTTTGGCAAGTAACTGTAAAGCACAGGGTTAAATTTTCCCATCAAAACATAGTCTATGATGTTCCCTGGGTCACATGGTTTCATGACTGTAAATGCGACAGTGCGGATTCCTTTAGTGGACATACACATATATACATACACTCAGCTTTATATATTAGATGAGCCCCCACATAGCCTCCCTATCTGTAGGTTGATCCCCCCCTCCACATAGCCCCTCTATATACAGTGTGAGCCCCCTCCACATAGCCTTCTGTATACAGGATGAGACCCCACATAGCTTCTCTGTATACAGGCACATATCCCATACACATATACTGTGTAATATATATATATATATATATATATATCTCCATACTCCGGTCTGCGCTGCACTGACTCTGCACAGCACGCGCTATGATATGACATCATTGCATCTGTTGTCTCAGTCGCACACGCTGACTGGTGGAAGACAAAGCTTGCATCTCCATCTTCCAACAATGTATACACCGCTATGTGCAGCCTGAGGATAGTCGGGATAGAATAAAAACTTTGTAAACTTGACTTTAAAGTATTTGGAAACTTTAGGAAGTGTTCACATTACGCAAAATCCGATAAAGAAAAACAAACAATTTTCACTTTTGCATTTGTAGATCAGAAATGAGCCGAAGAACATCACTTATGCTGCGGAATATATCGCCAAGGTCAAGGGGATCTCATTAGAAGAAGTTATTACTATTACTACTAAGAATGCCTTAAGACTGTTCCCCAGATTGCTGCACGCCGGACAGAAATAAACAGACTTTTATACTAATGTGTGGGGTTTTCTTCAGCCTCCGCTATGAGCCGATAGTTACTGGAGAAGGAGACAAATCTACAAAATCAGTTGTGCATCAGTGACCTAAAGACCTCACTGAAAATTAAAGCAAACACCTGGGGCTTTATTTTTTATTTTTCATTAAATGCATGTATTTTGGTCTAAAAATATATATTTTGCTTTTGGATATCATTAAATATTTGTCGCCATTTGACTTTTACAAACTGTGTAATTTCCTGCACATTGCTGTTGCCAGAGGAGTTTTCTGAAAATCCATCAGTGAGCTCGTTCTGAAGCCAGACTCTTAAAGGCCACTTTCCACACATATTGTTCCATTTGTACACAGCCACAAACCTGGCACTGATTGTCCACAATTTCACTGCAACCACAGATCTGCCGCAGATTTATCTCTGTGTGTGACAGGGCCGTAAGTCTTTTTATATATGTATTTTTCTAAGCTTTTCAGTTGATTCATGACACATGTTCACCTTTTAATGTGATCGGCAATCATAAGTAGGCAGCATTGTGGCTCAGTGGTTAGCACCATATGATGGCTCAGTGGTTAGCACCGTATGGTGCCCAGTGGTTATCACTGTATGGTGGTTAGCACTGTATGGTGGCTCAGTGGTTGACCAAAGTTTAAGAGGCATGCGCTCAAAACGCGTCTGGTGTGCGGCATAAGCGTTGGATTTTTTCGAAGTCCTGGAGATGGTGTACATATAATGGAAAATAGAGTGCACTGGAATTGTATGTTTTTAAAGTTTTTTCATTAAAGCTGGATTTTTATTGAAACTGAAATCGGAAGGTGGATCATTTACCTTTTCACCTGGCTCAGTGGTTAGCACCATATGGTGGCTCAGTGGTTAGCACTGTATGGAAGCTCAGTGGTTAGCACTGTATGGTGGCTCTGGTTAGCACTGTATGGTGGCTCAGTGGTTAGCACTGCAGCTTTGCAGCGCTGGGCTCCTGGGTTCATATCCCACCAAGGACGACATCTGCAAGGAGTTTGTATGTTCTCCCCGTGTTTGCGTGGGTTTCCTCCCACACTCCAAAGACATCCTGATAGGCATTTTAGATTGTGAGCCCCAATGGGGACAGTGCTGTGCTGCAGACTATGTTGGCACTATATAAAAATAAAGATTATTATAAGTCAGATGAGCTCAGAAAAAGACAGATAAAAGCTTTAAAGTCTCCATTCTGAATGAGCTCACTGACAGATTCTCAAATAACTCATTCTGCAGCCAGCCATGTGCACCGAAACCCAGGCCGTAAGTGTCAGACGGAGCAACGTTTTTAACAAAACCCAATTGCAGAAGTCATTTTTAGCACAAAATACATGCATTTAAGTTAAAAAAAAAAAAAAAAAAAAAAAAAAAAAAAAGGTCAAGCGAAGGTGTCCATGTCTCCTAATTTACAGTAATATTTATAAACTATACAGAATCAGTATTTGTGATTTATATATGTCTATTTGGGTCAAATTCAACAGGACTATGTACCAACTGATGTCATTTGGGGTATGTGCACACTGGGGTGGGGGGGGGGGGGGTAGGCGGACAGAAATTACCAGTTTTCCAGTAGAAACTGCTCCAGGAAATGATCCTTCTTTGATTAGGTTCCCAAAATGAGTTTTGATGATGCAGTAAAAAATAAAAAAAATATGGAAAAAAAAAATCTACAAGTTAAAATCACCCCCCCTTTTGCCCCATGAAAAATAAAACAAAAAATACATATTTGGTATCTCTGCATTCAGAAATGTCCAAAATGTCAAAATATTTAAAAACAATGAATCCGATCGGTTAACAGCATAACGAGAGAAAATAAACTCCAGAATTAAGGGTTATTTTGGCCACTTATTGCATATTAGAAAAAATTAGAAAGTTAACACCAAACTATGTCAAACTATGATATTATGTCCAACTATGCTATACACTCACCTTGCAGCCACACTTGAATTGTAGCCTTGCCCGCTCAGAAGCCTTCACTTGGTGTGACATGAAGTTATAAATCACTTATACATTTTATTGCATTGAAGAGAATAGATCGCAAAAAAATTATACATGATTGGTAACTGCATAATCGTACTGACATGGAGAGTCACACTGCAGGGTCAGTTTTTATAATGAAAATGGTAAATAAAAAAAAAAAAATTGTGGAATTGCACTTGGAATTTTTCCCACTTTCTACTATATCACATGATAAAATGAATGGTGTCATGCAAAAGTGCAACTTGTTCCGCAAAAGAACAAGCCCTCGTATGGTTATGGGGACAGGGAAATAAAAAAAGTTATGGCTCTTTGAAGAAAGGGAGGAAAAAATTAAAGCGTAAAGAAACGGAAACTTGCAAGGTCATGAAAGGGTTAAGCTGCATAAACTGACCGATGAGTGTTTCAAATCTGTTCGTAATTGTGCTTGGTGATGTACAGCTCGGCATTGTGCTTGGTGATGTACAGCTCGGCATTGCCCTTGGTGATGTACGGCTCGGCATTGCGCTTGGTGATGTACGGCTCGGCATTGCGCTTGGCGATGTACGGCTCGGCATTGTGCTTGGTGATGTACGGCTCGGCATTGTGCTTAGTGATGTACGGCTCAGCATTGTGCTTGGTGATGTACCGCTCGGCATTGTGCTTGGTGATGTACGGCTCGGCATTGTGCTTGGGGATGTACGGCTCGGCATTGCGCTTGGCGATGTACGGCTCGGCATTGCGCTTGGCGATGTACGGCTCTGCATTGTGCTTGGCGATGTACGGCTCGGCATTGCGCTTGGTGATGTACGGCTCGGCATTGCGCTTGGCGATGTACGCCTCGGCATTGCGCTTGGCGATGTACGGCTAAGCATTGCGCTTGGCGATGTACGGCTTGGCATTGCGCTTGGCGATGTACGGCTAAGCATTGCGCTTGGCGATGTACGGCTCGGCATTGTGCTTGGTGATGTACGGCTCGGCATTGTGCTTGGCGATGTACGCCTCGGCATTGCGCTTGGCGATGTACGGCTAAGCATTGCGCTTGGTGATGTACGGCTCGGCAGTGCGCTTGGCGATGTACGCCTCGGCATTGCGCTTGGTGATGTACGGCTCGGTATTGTGCTTGGCGATGCACGGCTCGGCATTGCGCTTGGCGATGTACGCCTCGGCATTGCGCTTGGCGATGTACGGCTCAGCATTGTGCTTGGTGATGTACGCCTCGGCATTGCGCTTGGCGATGTACGGCTCAGCATTGTGCTTGGTGATGTACGGCTCAGCATTGTGCTTGGCGATGTACGGCTCAGCATTGTGCTTGGTGATGTGCGGCTCAGCATTGTGCTTGGTGATGTACGGCTCAGCATTGTGCTTGGCGATGTACGGCTCAGCATTGTGCTTGGTGATGTACGGCTCGGTATTGTGCTTGGCGATGTATGGCTCGGCATTGTGCTTGGTGATGTATGGCTCGGCATTGTGCTTGGTGATGTACGGCTCGGCATTGCGCTTGGCGATGTACGCCTCGGCATTGCGCTTGGCGATGTACGGCTCGGCATTGCGCTTGGCGATGTACGCCTCGGCATTGCGCTTGGCGATGTACGCCTCGGCATTGTGCTTGGTGATGTACGGCTAAGCATTGCGCTTGGTGATGTACGGCTCGGCATTGCGCTTGGCGATGTACGGCTTGGCATTGCGCTTGGCGATGTACGCCTCGGCATTGCGCTTGGCGATGTACGGCTCGGCATTGCGCTTGGCGATGTACGGCTCGGCATTGCGCTTGGCGATGTACGCCTCGGCATTGTGCTTGGTGATGTACGGCTAAGCATTGTGCTTGGTGATGTACGGCTCGGTAGTGTGCTTGGTGATGTACGGCTGCTGTAGCTGCTCGGCCATGAAGCTCCCGGCAGGCGCAAAATTTGTGCTGATGTCACCAGAGGAGGTCTGGACTCTGCAGTTGTGGGGTCAGCAGAGCGGTGACTTTTCTGCCCTCTGGTCCTCCGCACTCGGCTGTCCACTCTGTAACGTTTTGAGGTCTCCACTTTGTGGCTGAGTTGCTGCGGTTCCTTCCACTTCTCAAGAAAATCACACACAGGTGATGGGGCAAGATTGAGGAGGGAGAAATGTCATGGATGAATTTGTTACCCCGGAGTCTCCTATTACAGGACGCACTGGTATCAGTGAGCTCTGCACCACCGGCTGCTCTGTCATAATAGTAAAGTCAGGGGACACAGAATAGGAGGGAATGGCGCCATTCTGGGCTGTTTCCAGAGACGTTGACAGACAAGTAATTGTCTAGTAGAGGCCAGCCTCTAGGGGGCAGTATGGAAACGTGACATCAGACGCCTCAGGATTAGTTAGTTCACTCCCTGATACAATGAGCTGTAACACTCTGACATATCACGTGATCTGCATCTGTATCACGTGCAGAGCTCCGCCCCTACTCACCGCCCCAATGTATGAGTGACTGAAGGCTGCGGCGCCATGTTGGGTGCGGGTATGACAGGCGGCTATGTGGACTGTCACTGCCACATGACAGCTGAGGAGTTCTCTCAGGTAATAATCACCGGGGTGTCGCTATGTGCCCTCCTCACTGCTTCATAGACAACTCTATAAGTATATACTGCCAGCGGCGGCCATTTTGTTGTAGAGTAGCAGTGGAGACATCCAGTCCTGGCCCTCTAGTGATGGGAGCGCCCTCATACTTTCCTATGGTGATAGGTGACATTACATGGAGAGAGATGTGGTCTCATGGTCTCAAGAGACATTACGTGGACGAATGACATTGAGAGCAGGACACATCTGTAGTGTTCAGTATATCTTTGTGCATGGTGACCCCCCCCCCCCGAAATGTGCGACCAGAAAGAGGGGCCACTAATTATAGGGGCTGAATAGGATGAATTCTGGCTATAGGGGAACGCTGACTCAGGGAATGCCGGCTATAGGGGAACACTGGTCTCAGGGAATGCCGGATATAGGGGAACGCTGACTCAGGGAATGCCGGATATAGGGGAACACTGGTCTCAGGGAATGCCGGATATAGGGGAACGCTGACTCAGGGAATGCCGGATATAGGGGAACGCTGACTCAGGAAATGCCGGCTATAGGGGAACGCTGACTCAGGGAATGCCGGATATAGGGGAACACTGGTCTCAGGGAATGCCGGATATAGGGGAACGCTGACTCAGGGAATGCCGGATATAGGGGAACGCTGACTCAGGGAATGCCGGCTATAGGGGAACGCTGACTCAGGGAATGCCGGCTATAGGGGAACGCTGACTCAGGAAATGCCGGATATAGGGGAACGCTGACTCAGGGAATACCGGCTATAGGGGAACGCTGACTCAGGTAATGCCGGCTATAGGGGAACACTGGTCTCAGGGAATGCCGGATATAGGGGAACGCTGACTCAGGGAATGCCGGATATAGGGGAACGCTGACTCAGGGAATGCCGGCTATAGGGGAACACTGGTCTCAGGTAATGCCGGCTAAAGGGGAACGCTGACTCAGGGAATGCCGGATATAGGGGAACGCTGACTCAGGGAATGCCGGATATAGGGGAACGCTGACTCAGGGAATGCCGGATATAGGGGAACGCTGACTCAGGGAATACCGGCTATAGAGGAACGCTGACTCAGGGAATGCCGGCTATAAGGGAACACTGACTCAGGGAATGCCGGCTATAGGGGAACACTGACTCAGGGAATGCCGGCTATAGGGGAACACTGACTCAGGGAATGCCGGCTATAGGGGAACATTGGACCCAGGGAATGCCGGCTATAGGGGAATGCTGACTCAGGGAATGCCGGATATAGGGGAATGCTAACTCTGGGAATGCCGGCTATAGGGGAATGCTGACTCAGGGAATGCCGGCTATAGGGGAACATTGGACTCAGGGAATGCCGGCTATAGGGGAACGCTGGACTCAGGGAATGCCGGCTATAGGGGAACGCTGGACTCAGGGAATGCCGGCTATAGGGGAACGCTGGACTCGGAATGCCGGCTATAGGGGAACATTGGACTCAGGGAATGCCGGATATAGGGGAACGCTGGACTCAGGGAATGCCGGCTATAGGTGAATGCTGACTCAGGGAATGCCGGCTATAGGGGAACATTGGACTCAGGGAATGCCGGCTATAGGGGAACATTGGACTCAGGAAATGCCGGCTATAGGGGAACGCAGACTCAGGGAATGCTAGCTATAGGGGAACATTGGACTCAGGGAATGCTGGCTATAGGGGAACACTGGTCTCAGGTAATGCCGGATATAGGGGAACGCTGACTCAGGGAATGCCGGCTATAAGGGAACACTGACTCAGGGAATGCCGGCTATAGGAAAACACTGACTCAGGGAATGCCGGCTATAGGGGAACACTGACTCAGGGAATGCCGGATATAGGGGAACGCTGACTCAGGGAATGCCGGCTATAGGGGAACGCTGACTCAGGGAATGCCGGCTATAGGGGAACGCTGACTCAGGGAATGCCGGCTATAAGGGAACACTGACTCAGGGAATGCCGGCTATAGGGGAACACTGACTCAGGGAATGCCGGCTATAGGGGAACACGGACTCAGGGAATGCCGGCTATAGGGGAACATTGGACCCAGGGAATGCCGGCTATAGGGGAATGCTGACTCAGGGAATGCCGGATATAGGGGAATGCTAACTCAGGGAATGCCGGGTATAGGGGAATGCTGACTCAGGGAATGCCGGCTATAGGGGAACATTGGACTCAGGGAATGCCGGCTATAGGGGAACGCTGGACTCAGGGAATGCCGGCTATAGGGGAACGCTGGACTCAGGGAATGCCGGCTATAGGGGAACATTGGACTCAGGGAATGCCGAATATAGGGGAACGCTGGACTCAGGGAATGCCGGCTATAGGGGAACGCAGACTCAGGGAATGCCGGCTATAGGGGAACATTGGACTCAGGGAATGCCGGCTATAGGGGAACATTGGACTCAGGAAATGCCGGCTATAGGGGAACGCAGACTCAGGGAATGCTAGCTATAGGGGAACATTGGACTCAGGGAATGCTGGCTATAGGGGAACGCTGGACTCAGGGAATGCCGGCTATAGGGGAACGCTGACTCAGGGAATGCCGGCTATAGGGGAACGCTGACTCAGGGAATGCCGGCTATAGAGGAACACTGACTCATGGAATGCCGGCTATAGAGGAACGCTGACTCAGGGAATGCCGGCTATAGGGGAATGCTGACTCAGGGAATGCCGGCTATAGGGGAACGCTGACTCAGGGAATGCCGGCTATAGGGGAATGCTGACTCAGGGAATGCCGGATATAGGGGAACGCTGACTCAGGGAATGCCGGCTATAGGGGAACGCTGACTCAGGGAATGCCGGATATAGGGGAACGCTGACTCAGGGAATGTCGGCTATAGGGGAACATTGGACTCAGGGAATGCTGGCTATAAGGGAACACTGACTCGGGGAATGCTAACTCAGGGAATGCCGGGTATAGGGGAACACTGACTCAGGGAATGCCGGCTATAAGGGAACACTGACTCGGGGAATGCTAACTCAGGGAATGCCGGCTATAGGGGATCATTGGACTCAGGGAATGCCGGCTATAGGGGAATGCTGACTCAGGGAATGTCGGCTATAGGGGAACATTGGACTCAGGGAATGCCGGCTATAGGGGAACGCTGGACTCAGGGAATGCCGGCTATAGGTGAATGCTGACTCAGGGAATGCCGGCTATAGGGGAACATTGGACCCAGGGAATGCCGGCTATAGGGGAACATTGGACTCAGGGAATGCCGGCTATAGGGGAACGCAGACTCAGGGAATGCTAGCTATAGGGGAACATTGGACTCGGGGAATGCCGGCTATAGAGGAACGCTGACTCGGGGAATGCCGGCTATAGGAGAACGCTGACTCGGGGAATGCCGGCTATAGGGGAACGCTGACTCGGGGAATGCCGGTTATAGGGGAACGCTGACTCAGGGAATGCCGGCTATAGGGGATTGCTGACTCAGGGAATGCCGGCTATAGGGGAACATTGGACTCGGGGAATGCTGACTCAGGGAATGCTAGCTATAGGGGAACATTGGAGTCAGGGAATGCCGGCTATAGGGGAACGCTGACTCAGGGAATGCCGGCTATAGGGGAACGCTGACTCAGGGAATGCCGGCTATAGGGGAACGCTGACTCAGGGAATGCCGGCTATAGGGGAACGCTGACTCAGGGAATGCCGGCTATAGGGGAACGCTGACTCAGGGAATGCCGGCTATAGGGGAATGCTGACTCAGGGAATGCCGGGTATAGGGGAACGCTGACTCAGGGAATGCCGGCTATAGGGGAACGCTAACTCAGGGAGTGGGAACTACAGGGGAACGCTGACTCAGGGAATGCCGGCTATAGGGGAACACTAACTCAGGGAATGCCGGCTATAAGGGAACGCTGACTCAGGGAATGCCGACTATAGGGAAACGCTGACTCGGGGAATGCCGGCTATAGGGGAACGCTGACTCGGGGAATGCCGGCTATAGGGGAACACTGACTCGTGGAATGCCGGCTATAGGGGAACGCTGACTCAGGGAATGCCGGCTATAGGGGAACGCTGACTCAGGGAATGCCGGCTATAGGGGAAAGCTGACTCAGGGAATGCCGGCTATAGGGGAACGCTAACTCAGGGAATGCCGGCTATAGGGGAACGCTGACTCAGGGAATGCCGGCTATAGGGGAACGCTGACTCAGGGAATGCCGGCTATAGGGGAACGCTGACTCGGGGAATGGCGGCTATAGGGGAACGCTGACTCGGGGAATGCCAGCTATAGGGGAACGCTGACTCAGGAAATGCCGGCTATAGGGGAACGCTGACTCGGGGAATGCCAGCTATAGGGGAACGCTGACTCAGGTAATGCCGGCTATAGGGGAACGCTAACTCAGGGAATGCCGGCTATAGGGGAACGCTGACTCAGGGAATGCCGGCTATAGGGGAACGCTGACTCGGGGAATGCCGGCTATAGGGGAACGCTGACTCGGGGAATGCCGGCTATAGGGGAACGCTGACTCGGGGAATGCCGGCTATAGGGGAACGCTGACTCGGGGAATGCCGGCTATAGGGGAACGCTGACTCGGGGAATGCCGGCTATAGGGGAACGCTGACTCGGGGAATGCCGGCTATAGGGGAACGCTGACTCAGGGAATGCCGGCTATAGGGGAACGCTGACTCAGGGAATGCCGGCTATAGGGGAACGCTGACTCAGGGAATGCCGGCTATAGGGGAACGCTGACTCAGGGAATGCCGGCTATAGGGGAACACGATCTCAGGTTACATAGGGGAATGTCCACATGGCATCTTTTTCTGTTATTTTTTTAGTAGCTTTTTTCCTCCCCTTCTTCTGAGAGCCATAACTTTTTTTTTATTTTTCCGTTAGTATAGCTATATAGGGGCTTGTTCTTTTGTGTAGGACGACTTGTACTTTTGAATGGCACCATTCATTCTGCCCCATATTGTACTGAAAAACGGGGGAAAAGATTCCAAGTGCAGTAAAATTGCAAAAAAAAGTGCAATTTCACATTGTTATTCTTTTTTATTTACCATACTATTCACTATATGGTAAAATTAACCTGTCGGTGTGATCCCTCACGTCGGTACGAGTTCGTTGATGCCAAATATGTATAGTTTTAAATTTCGCTAAGGGGTTAAAAAAATTCAGAAATTTGTCAAAAAGAATAGAATTGTGCTTTTGTCGCCATTTTCGAAAACTCGTAGCGTTGTCATTTTTCGGGATCTGGGGCTCAGTGACAGCTTATTTTTTGCCTCTTGAGCTGACGATTTTAAGTATGCCATTTTTGGGTAGATTTGATGTTTTGATCGCCTGTTATTACATTTTATTGCATTCTCGAGGTGGCCAAATAAAACAATTCTGGTGTTTTAATTCTTTTTTCTTTACGGCTCAGTTTATTTTCTTTTATATTTTGATAGATCGGGCATTTCTGAACGCGGCGATACCAAATATGGGAATATTTTTTTATTTTATTTTCATTGTTTTATTTTTCAATGGGACAAACGGGACGGGTGGAGATTGAAATTTTCTTTTTTTTCATATTTTTAAAATCTTTTTTTTTTTTTTTTACTATTATTTATTTTTTTTTTTTTACTAGTATTTGAATCCGCTATTGTCTGATCGCTTCTGCTGTGCAGAGCGACACTTCAGAATCAGCGCCGCTCTGTACAGCAAAAATCACAGTCTATATGAACAGGAACTATGTCATGACAGTGACTGAGGTCATCGCCTGACCCCCCCCCACCCCTCAGTTGTCATGACATCCCATCGGCACCCCACGATCAGATCACAGGGCCGCCAATGGGAGCGGGGAATGACACCCTCCGCACTGGTGCACCTTAAATCCCGCTATCACTGCAAACATCATCTCGCCCTAAAGGAATGCGGCCGTCAATTTCACATTTTTTGTATGTGCGGCCAATTTACCCAGCCGAGTTTGTAATCCCCCTAGAGCATTTCCGAAAATGATACACCTGCCGACTGCAACCATATAGGAAGATCTAATTCAATCTGCCCGCAGTTTGGGCAGCACAGATTGTCTGACAGGTTCACTTTAATTCAGGCCGCAGACCAGAATCCACACTTTTACCATCCGCACTCGCAGTTCATCCATCGCACGCACCCTCAGGCAAAATACGAAGTGATCACTCTCAGATAGGAGTCGTGCGACTTTACCACTCACAAGGGGGAGGTCATATCTAATAATGTGGGTCCGTCACTACCTGGACTCGCGGCCAGCAAAATTCAAAACGTTCTGCAGCTATGGGCTCGGTTCCACTTGGGTTTGCACGGATGAGTGCAATCCGATAAAATTTCAGACTGCACACGCATCAGTGCAAAACTATGGGGCAGTATCCATCTGCGATTGATTTCTCAGGCCATGTCAAAATGCGGAATCAATCGTTTGGCAGCGAGTCTTGACTCACGCACCCCAATACAAGTCTATGGGGGCGTGTGAAACATCAGACTGCACTTGCATGTCATCCGACTGCAGTGTGATATATGCAGGGACAGAAAGAAGAGGAGATGGAGAAAGTGTTCCCTCCCTCTTCTCTGCAGCTGTGATACGATCACAAGATTGCATCACACTCGTAGCAGAGGGTCATTAGCATATCGCTCCCCATGCTCTCTCATCAGCAGCTATACGCAAGAGGAACTGTATCCATATTAGAACACTTACCCAATCCTGCATTCTCCTGCTCTTCTCCGCTTCTCTTATGCACCACAGGACCGCAGCTCTCACAGCCTTCCTCACTGTGGCCCGGTTTTTACTTTTTCACTGTAAGTCTATGACACCCTTGTTCTGAATCTTATAGACTCAAATTAAGGCCCCCTTCACACGTCCGTGATTCCGGTATGTGTGATGTCCGTGATTCCGGTATGTGTGATGTCCGTTTTCACATACCAGAGACACGGACATACGCAGACCCATTAAAATCAATGGGTCTGACCACACATCAGTGTTTTACACAAGGACCGTGTGTCTGTGTGGAGTACATGCGTGTCAGTGTGTTCCAGGTGGTGACATTTTTCTCCGGCAGCACGGGTGTCACACAGGCCGCACACTGATGTGATCCGTGTGACATCAGTGTGACACATACTGGAGAAAACACATGTCTTTGAAATAAAATGGTTTTCGATACTCTTCTGTTTCCAGCGCTGCTGTCATCGGCGCTGATGTCACTTGCTTCCGGGCCCGCTCATTATGTTCATTACATATTCATTGCGCTGCGGAAACCTTTCAGAGGGTTCGGAAATTTCTTAAGAAAATTCCATTTTCTAAGGCGCACAGGTCCTTGCAACCAAAAACGCACCCTGTGCCGGAAAAACGCACCTTGTGCCAGAAACGGATTGGAAAAAAGCATGCTTTTTTTGTTCGTATTTTGTCCCATGTGTTTATTATACTAAAATCAATGGCTGGAAGGGCTAAAGAAAGCAGGACACAAACGCACAAACAATGGACATGGTGCAAAACCCAAAAGTGCAAGGAAAAAAGAAGCAGGGTGCGCACAGCACTTCTGAAATCTCATAGACTTTGCTGGCAGAAGGAAACTGCACCAAAAAAAACACGGCAAAAAACTCAGCGTGTGCACACAGCCTAAAGCCCTGAGATCATGTTTTCAGGATGTTCAAAGGTAATCCAGTGACAGAAGAAAAAAGCAGCAACCGCCATGACATCAATCCAGACTTATATTGAGAGCGGTGTGTGACGCCCCTGGACTAGTCAGGTCATCACAGGGTACTGCACGCTCTTTAACTCCCAGTGCAGGACTCAACCCCCATGGTTCTGGGTTCCCATCTGCAGTGCTGCCTCCACCAGCATTCACAAATCCTAGTTACACCTTGCACCACACCCTGTCAGGCACACCAGTGGGCTGCTAAGCTGGAATAAGGCCGCCATCTAGGGGTCAGACACGGAGGTGGGAGGTGACAAGTCAGTTCAGTGGTAGCCCTCGAGCTGTGAGGAGCTCAGAGGAAGCTGGGAGTTGGAGCTCCCAGGGGAAAAGCAGCCTATGTCGCAGGCGGTAGTCTGGACCCGGAGGAGTCGGAGACCCGGTCATGGGAGATTGGGACTGGGTGCTTGGCTAGTCTTGGAGTATAGCCAGCAGACGCAGTTCAATAGCAGGGCTGGGACCGAAGGCACGTCGGGGTACATGGACCCTAGGTCGGAGAGAAGCTTCAAGCAACCCGGCAATTAACCTGCGGAGGACAGGACCTATATGAACTGTTCCCACGAAGCTCAGAGATCAGGGGCACTAGCGCAATGAGGGGGATAGGGCTTTCCAAGCAAAGCAGCCCACTGAAATCCCAAGCGTGAGCTCCTGAGAGCAAGCTCCTCTGCTACTCCTAGAAGGGAGCGGGGCCCGGAAAGCTCAAAGCTGACGGGCCACCTGAACACTCTAAAATTTTGTGCCAGGAGGCAGGCCACAGACCACCAGGCAGTGCGGCAGGGGACGGGACCCAGACGAGCTCCCCAAGAGGGCAGCGGCAGTCAGAGACTTGGTTTACCACATTGTCAGCGTCTGTTTCTGTGCTGAGTGAGTACCTGCAACCAGTGAGCCTGCGCTCCCCCTTCACCCCAATCCACCGTCCAGAGTCCTGGGGCCTTCCCCTACCCGTGGAGGGTAACGTCATCCTGCTGCCCCACTCCATCACCCCGGGTACTCCCAACGGCAGCAGCGGTACTCCCAATTACCGCACACCACCGGTGGCGTCACCAACTATATCTCCCCTGTAAATAACTCCCCCTTTTAAATTTAAGAGTGGCCCCAAGCCCCCGGGTCGGGAGACCCTTGAGCCACGAGTAATCAACCCTGGTTCCGAGCGGTTCAACTTCTGCAGGGGCGACACAAGTGCATTAAAATCATGGAGGTCTGAGGTCGGGCGCCGGTGCCTTGAATGACGATGGCCGTTTTTCGTGAATGCGCTTCTAAGGGTCCTCACTATCAAAGGATTCCTTAGTATTGCACAGATGATAATTCCATCACCTCTACAAAATTAAAATCCTGCAGGCATACAGTGTTGGTCTCTCTTGAGGACCAGAGTTGGGCAACACTTCTCGAACCCTATCTATATGGACCACCCAATTTGGCAGTCCTGGAGCATCCTCCCTCCCGTGGATATAATGTCAATCTGGCTCCAGATTTCAAAATACAAATTGCAATTATTTATTAAATCGATCTATTCACCCTGATGGGGCTGGTGTTTTTACCGTGAGAATACTTGTCAAAAGATGTCAGACACCTGCAAAAAATAACTCAATAGCACACATGAAAATAAACACCTTTATAATATAATGCTCAAAAAAATAAAGGGAACACTAAAATACCATTGTGTTGTTTAAGCGTTCCCTTTTATTTTTTTGAGCATTATATATCTTATCACAGAACATTTTTTTTCTTTCTCCTCCTGGCCTGATCATTCTCAGGTCATGCAAGATCTGTATTCGGCGAGGACAGATTTTCACATGCTGAGATAGGAAATGACAGTCTTCATAAGATTCTATGGAGGAAGGAGGAGCTGGAGTTTTCCATAGAACTTTATAGGCACCAACTGTCATCTCCTATCTCAGTAATGGGAAAATCTGCATTCGTGGAAGACATGTTAACTGGGAATTGCAAATTTTGAGAATGAATGATCAATTCTGGAGGAGAAAGAAGCAGATTTATTTGATAACTAGCTGTAGTACCCAGTGTTGCCCGGGATAGTATCTATCTCTCTCCCAGTCTCTGTCTGTCTCTCTATTGCTCTATCCATCTGTCTCTATCTGTCTCTCTTTGTCTGTCTCTGTCTGTCTGTCTCTCTCCATCTGTCTCTTTCCCTGTCTGTCTCTCTATTTTTTTGTCTGTCTGTCTCTCTGTCTGTCTCTCTGTCTCTGTCGCGGTGTGTTTCTGTGTGTCTGTCTCGGTATCTCTGTCTGTCTTTCTCTATCTCTCTGTCTGTCTCTGTGTGTCTGTCTGTCTTTTTCCCTGTCTGTCTCTTTGTCTGTATCTTTCCCTATCTGTCTTTATGTCTGTATATTTCTCTGTCTCTCTATCTCTTTCCCTGTCTATCTGTCTCTCTCTATCTGTCTCTTTCTCTGTTTATCTGTCTGTCTGTATCTTTCCCCATCTGTCTCTTTCCCTGTCTGCCTCTATTTGTCTCTTTACCTGTCTGTCTCTGGCTGTCTGCCTCTTTCCCTGTCTGTCTCTGTTTGTCTCTGTCACTTTCCCTTTCTGTTTCTTTCCCTGTCTTTGTAACGCCTCTTTCCCTGTCTGCTTCTATCTGTCGCTTTCCCTGTCTGTCTCTTTCCCTGTCTGACTCTCTCTTTCTGTCTCTTTCCCTGTGTGTCTCTGTCTGTGCGTATTGTCTCTTTCTGTCTCTCTATCTGTCTCCACCGACATCATACGGTATTATGTCACACATTAGCTTCTTATACTAAGAATGGCCTTCGTTCCTATAGCAACCAATCACAGCTGCTATTAATGACCTGTAGCTCCCAGCTCCATTCATTTTAATGGAGGCAGCTTTTTTGGTGAATAACTGTAAAGTGCGGGGTTACATTTTTATCTCAAAACATAGTCTACGATGTTCCCATGGTCACATGAGGAGTCTGTGCAACATTTTGTGATTGTAAATGCGACGGTGCGGAATCCTTTAGCAGATATACACACACACACACGCACACACACATACAATGAGCTCAATATATTAGATATACTGTATATTAAAAAGTTGCTTATTTTCATGTTAATTTCTGAAAAAAATAAATACAACAAATGCTGCTCTTTAAAGTCAGAAATGCCGCCATGCAGAACACTTCCGGTATATCAGTAGTAATGAATCAATGCCCTTGAAATTTTTTTTTTTTGTTTTTTTTTACAACATATTTCCCAGGGAAGATTCCCGTATCTCGTCAGGAAATGAAAGAAAAGAAAAAATACCCAAAAACCAAATTTGTGTCACTGTGATGTATTGTCTGCCGTCCTGTCCCCGTCTCACAAGCTGAGAGGTCACTATACGCTTCCTCCTCATTCATCCTATTCGTATACATTCACCATTCATGTGTATTTCTTTGAAGCCATAAAATAGTGAAATAAACAGGTTTACACCTAAGAATAACTGAGGCCTTGCGTCCCTGCGGTGCGGCTTCTCGGAGACGACTGGTGGCCGCAGTAATACAAATATTTTCTTTTGCAGGACACAGCGGAAATTCTGGAAAGATCAAGAAAAGTAGGTAGAAAGCTTTTTATTTTTTCATTATTTGGGGGTATTCCAGTTTTAGACATTAAGGGGGAGATTAATTGCAAACTTTACTCCTGCTTTTCAGCAAAATTACGATTTTTCTTAAATCAGCTCCATCCCTGTTCTAACAAGTCGGAGAAGTGAGGTCAAGTGCTGCAGATTTGCTATAATTTATGGCAGCAAATGGCGCAAGTTATAGCAGAAATTTACTCCTACCTATGATAAGAGGCAACTTCAGAATTCAGCACATGAGCGGCCTCATAGATGTGCCATTAAAGAGAATCTGTCTGCAGGTTTTTTCTATGTAATCAGAGATTAGCATGATGCAGGGGCTGAGACCTTGATTCCAGCGATGTCACTTACTAGTCTGTGTGTTACTGTGACATTAAACTCAATGTTTTATCAGCAAGAGATTATCACTCCCAGACAAGCTGCCTTGTGCCTCCTAGTCCTGCTCTGTGTAACCCCACCCCATCACTGATTGACAGCTTTCTGCTTATGCACAGTGTACACAGAAAGCTGCCAATCAGTGATGGTAACTGTCTCTCTGTCTCTCCCCCAGTCTCTGTATGTGTGTCGCTGTCTGTCTGTCTCTCTGTCTGTCTCTTTCCTTGTCTGTCTGTTTCTATCTCTCTGTCTGTATTTGTATGTCTATCTGTCTCCATCTCTGTTTCTGTCTCTATGTGTGTGTCCGTCTGTCTCTTTTTCCCCATCTGTCTCTTTAACCGTCTGTCTCTTTGACCGTCTGTCTCTTTCCAGGGCTGTCTCTTTCCAGGGCTGCCTTTTTGCCCGGCTGTCTCTTTCCGGGGCTTTCTCTTTACAGGTCTGTCTCTTTCCCCATATGTCTCTTTCCAGGGCTGTCTCTTTCCAGGGCTGTCTCTTTCCCAGTCTGTCTCTTTCCCAGTCTGTCTCTTTCCCAGTCTGTCTCTTTCCCAGTCTGTCTCTTTCCCCGTCTGTCTCTTTCCCCGTCTGTCTCTTTCCCCGTCTGTCTCTTTCCCCGTCTGTGTCTTTCCCCGTCTGTGTCTTTCCCCGTTTGTCTCTTTCCCCGTTTGTCTCTTTGCCCAGACTTTCTCTTTCCAGGGCTGTTTCTTTCCTCGTCTGTCTCTTTCCTCGTCTGTCTCTTTCCTCGTCTGTCTCTTTCCTCGTCTGTCTCTTTCCTCGTCTGTCTCTTTCCTCGTCTGTCTCTTTCCTCGTCTGTCTCTTTCCTCGTCTGTCTCTTTCTCCGTCTGTGTCTTTCCCCGTCTGTGTCTTTCCCCGTTTGTCTCTTTCCCCGTTTGTCTCTTTGCCCAGACTTTCTCTTTCCAGGGCTGTCTCTTTCCTCGTCTGTATCTTTCCCCGTCTGTGTCTTTCCCCGTCTGTATCTTTCCCCGTCTGTATCTTTCCCCGTCTGTGTCTTTCCCCGTCTGTGTCTTTCCCCGTCTGTGTCTTTCCCCGTCTGTATCTTTCCCCGTCTGTGTCTTTCCCCGTCTGTGTCTTTCCCCGTCTGTGTCTTTCCCCGTCTGTGTCTTTCCCCGTCTGTGTCTTTCCCCGTTTGTGTCTTTCCCCGGCTGTCTCTTTCAAGGGCTGTCTCTTTCCAGGGCTGTCTCTTTTCCCGTCTGTCTTTGCCCGGTTGTCTCTGTCTGTCTCTTTCCAGGTCTGTCTCTCTCTATCTCTCTGTCTCTTTCCACGTCTGTCTCTGTCTGTCTCTTTCTGTCTCTCTTTATCCGTCTCACCACTGACATCTTATTACCTCACACATAAGCTTCTTATACTAAGTTTATTTTGTTCCTATAGCAACCACTGACAGTTGCTATTAATAACCTATAGCTTCCACCTCCATTCAGTTTAATGGAAGCAGGATTTTTGGAGAGTAACTGTAAAATGCGGGGTTAAATTTTCCCATCCAAACATAGTCTATGACGTTCCCTGAGTCACATGGAGTGTCTGTGCAAAATTTCGTGATTGTAAATGCGACAGTGTGGATTCCTTTAGTAGACATACATACACACATACGCTCAGCTTTATATATTATACATATATATATATATATATATATATATATATATATATATATATATATATTTATTTATTGCACATTTAGTTACTTAATTTTGGGAAACCCCTCTAAACGCTCAAATCTATCCTTTTTCTATACTGTATTAGAAGACATTGCTGTATCTTCCAGGGAGGAGTTCGGGCGCTCGTATCGGTTACAGAACACGCCGGAGAGCTGGAAAGTCTCCTACATCTATCCGAGAGGTTAGTTTTTAATATTAGGAATTAAACCTTTGTTACAAAATGTTCTCCATATTTGGAGGGTTCTTCCCATCTTCATAGATGGATTGCCGGAGAGACCGACCACCGATTCCTCATAGCTTGTAAGCACAGCACTAATGCTGGGTGAGATTAGGTGATGGGCACCCTCATCTCAGGAACGGCTGACAATTATAATAAGCGGTAAATTGCAACATTGCTTTATGACGATTGGAATAACCATTTAAAGGGATTGTTCACCTCTTTCTTAAATGCCCAAGTATGAAGAATTTTTTTTCACCATGGCGAGAACACAGCAAGTCCTTAAAGGTGTTTTCTTATCCCCTACATATAAGTGTATGAAGAATTGGCCCCCTGTCATGAGAACGGGGCTCTGTCTTGAGCCGCTGTCAGCATGCACATCTGCCCCTATTCATTTCTATGGGGGTTTTGAAAGCTGGCATGTGTGCCCACCTCTGTGCTGACAGCGGCATGTGACTGAAACACATTTTTGAGATAGATAGGGGTCCCAGCGGTCGGGTCTGCATCTATTCTATTTCTATGACATATTCTGTAGATACTTTAGTTAAAGGGAACCTGTCATCAGGTTTTTGACTTATGAGCTACGGTCACCACCACTGGGCTCTTATATATAGCATTGTAGAATACGGTCTATAAGAGCCCAGGCCGCTCTGTATAACGTAAAAAACACCTTTATAATACTCACCTAGGGGCGGTCCGGTCTGGTTATATACAGTATTCTGGAACACTGTATGTAAGGGTATACAGGTGGTGGCCACAGCTCATTAGGGAAAAACCTGGTGACAGGTTCTCTTTAAGAAGACTGACCCCGGTCCAGCGGCCAGATCTTTAGTCCGGTCCGGTGAGCATCCTCCTTGCCTGCCGGTGTTGATTTGGCTATGTTGCCTGTTTTCCAGGTACCCCAGTTACGTCATGCCATGTTTTGGAGTGCACCCTATCCAGAGTAGAGCAGATGGGTATCACAGTGTGACATTGCAGGTAGGTAATTGCATCTTGATCATATATCTCTGGTCACCAGTTTTGCAATAATGATGATTTTGTAATTTGATCTCAGTGTCACTATACCTCTATAGAGTAAAACAATCTTAAAGAAGTTATCCACTACCTTAACTCATTTCATTTTTTATTCATCAATCGTACTATGTGCCACTAAATGCACTCATACTCTTCTTATAGTAATATAAACCCTTTATCATGCAGATATCATCATTTGGTGTCTACTAGCAGCAGCGCTGATGTTTACATCCTTCGTTTCCTCTCCCAGGCTTACTGTGCTCTGTTACTGCAAGTTCCATCATGCAATGCAGTAGCCTGTGATCCAGCACTTACTTCAACCGCTCCCTCCTCCAACCTGTGCTGCTGAAGATATTGGGAGATACCAAGTGTCAGAGTAGCCCAGAGTAGGAACCAGTCCATCTGGCAATTGCCAGATGTCCAGTACAGCCCTATCACTGTGTTTGTTAGGCAAATTTCGGCACTTTTCAGCTGTCCATGTCAGTGATTGGATTAACTAAACCCTTTGCTAGTGAAGTGCTACGATCTGCATTTCAAAAGCAAAGGTGTCGGTGTTGTGAATGTCAGTTATGCTTTGGCTGCTGTGAGGCTCCCTCTTGTGGCCAGGAATGGTTTGGTCAGAGACCAGGTGTGTTGAGCTATGGGCGTTTCCATTGCTAACTCTCTGCTTATTTAAACCCTGGTCTGCTAGCAGGCTAGGCCGGATGGCAGTTGTTCTTTGTTCACCAGCCTGCTTCATCCTGCTCCAGACCACATCTACCCCAGATAAGTGCTTGGCTCTTTATTTTTGTTTGGTTCTTTTTGTTCTTATCTGAGTTTGTCATTTGCTGTGGTTGTTTTCAGTTTATTTGCATGCAGGGATCTTCCCTTTCAGTTGCTTAGCTGGGAAGCTCCCTGCAGCTATGTTTGGAGTATTGATCCTATAAGTCCATGTGTTTGTTGCTTCTTGAATTTGTAATGGTTCCTGCTTTCTGTTCATTGGTATGACAAGAGCGCCTGGTATATGACGGAGTTCAGATCTAGTGATCTGAGGGCTTTTTTGTACTATCAGGTATTTGGACTTTTGCAGGGTTTTTCTCTGGCCACCATCAGCCCCTTTCCTATCCTGTCCTATTTAGTCAGTAGGGCCTCACCTTTTGCTAATCCTATCATTTATCTGTGTACTGTGTTTTCCTATATCACTGCAGTCTTTGAATGTGGGGGGCTTGCTATTCTTGTCTATTTTCTGAGGCAGAGAGTTATTCATCTTTCCTTCCTTTAGGATAGCTATTTCTCCGGCTGGGTTCGCGGTGCACAGGATGTTAGTTCACCCCTCGGCTACTTCTAGTGTTGATGGTTAGTAAGGGGATGGCGGCCAGATTAGTTGCCAATGCTCTTGTCACCTTTTACCAATGATTTTTGGGTATCACCCCAGGTTCCTCTCGGGGCAGATTGAGGCGTCTGACTGTCCAGGGGTGGATTCGGTGGTACACAGAATGCAGCAGATTTGGGGGCAGGTAGTGGATAAATTGTTTCAATCCCAAGAATCTGCCCAGAAGTTTGCCAATCGGCGTCGGACTGTTGGTCCCCGGTTTAAAGTGGGGGACATGGTGTGGTTGTCCTCTAAAAATATTCCTATGAGAGTTCCATCTCCTAAATTTAAGCTCAGATTTATTGGACCTTATAAGATTTCGGAGATTATTAACCCTGTATCTTTCTGTTTGACTCTGCCTGTGTCATTTAAGATTCACAATGTCTTCCATAAGTCCTTGTTGAAGAAACATGTGGAGCCAACAGTTCCTGCAGCAGCGCCTCCTGACCCTGTTTTGGTACAGGGGGATCTGGAGCATGAGGCTGAAAAAATTCTGAATTCCCATCGCAGTAGGCGACAGCTTCAGTACCTTGTGAAATGGAAGGGTTATGGCCAGGAGGATAACTCTTGGGTTGTGGCTTCTGACATTCATGCGGACAGGTTGGTTCGCGCCTTCCATCATGCTATGATGATCAGAGAATCAACATGGGTTTATGAGGGATCGATCCTGTCAAACTAATTTGATCAGCTTCTATGAAGAGGTAAGTTCAAGCCTGGACCAGGGAAATGCAGTGGATGTTGTGTATATGGACTTTTCAAAAGCTTTTGATACGGTGCCACACAAAAGGTTGGTACATAAAATGAGAATAATGGGGATAGGGGAAAATATGTGTAACTGGGTTAAAAACTGGCTCAGTGATAGGAAACAAAGGGGGGTTATTAATGGTACGTACTCGGACTGGGTCTCAGTTCATAGTGGGGTACCACAGGGGTCAGTATTGGGCCCGCTTCTTTTCAACATATTTATAAATGACCTTGTTGGGGGCATGCGGAGTAGAATTTCAATATTTGCAGATGATACTAAACTCTGCAGGGTAATCAATACAGAGGAGGATAATTTTATATTACAGGGAGATTTATGTAAATTGGAGGATTGGGCTGAGAAGTGGCAATTGAAGTTTAATGTAGATAAATGTAAGGTCATGCACTTGGGTAGAGGAAATAACATTTATGATTATGTACTTAATTGTAGAACACTGGGTAAAACAGACACAGAAAAAGACTTGGGTGTATGGGTGGATGGTTAACTTCACTTTAGTGGACAGTGTCAGGCAGCTGCTGCCAGGGCTAATAAAATAATGGGATGTATTAAAAGAGGTATAAGTGTTCATGAAAAAAATATAGTTCTACCTCTGTACAAGTCACTAGTGCGACCGCACTCAGAATACTGTGTACAATTCTGGTCACCGATATATAAGAAGGACATAGCTGAACTGGAGAGGGTGCAGAGAAGAGCCACCAAGATTATTAGAGGAATGGGTGGGCTGCAATACCAAGACAGGTTATTAAACTTGGGGTTATTTAGTTTGAAAAAACGAAGGCTTAGGGGGGATCTAATCACAATGTATAAACATATGAGGGGACAGTACAGAGACCTTTCCAAAGATCTTTTTACACCTAGGCCTGCGACTGGAACACGGGGGCATCCGCTACGTCTTGAGGAAAGAAGGTTTAATCATAATCACAGACGAGGATTCTTTACTGTACGAGCAGTGAGACTATGGAACTCTCTGCCGCATGATGTTGTAATGAGTGATTCACTACTAACATTTAAGCAGAGCCTGGATGCCTTTCTTGAAAAATTTAATATTACCAGTTATGTATATTAGATTTTATGACAGGGTGTTGATCCAGGGAACTAGTCTGATTGCCGGATGTGGAGTCAGGAAGGAAATTTTTTCCCCATTGGAACTTGTTTGCCACATTGGGGTTTTTTTTTGCCTTCCTCTGGATCAACATGTTAGGCTACGGGTTGAACTAGATGGACTTAGAGTCTCCCTTCAACCTTAAAAACTATGATACTATGATACTATGAAACTATGCTCATCCTGAGCGACCCGGTGGCGTTGGTGAGGGTTCGGTGACCCGTCCTCAAGGGGGGGGGGTACTGTTGTGAATGTCAGTTATGCTTTGGCTGCTGTAAGGCTCCCTCTTGTGGCCAGGAATGGTTTGGACAGAGACCAGGTGTGTTGAGCAATGGGCGTTTCCATTGCTAACTCTCTGCTTATTTAAACCCTGGTCTGATAGCAGGCTATGCTAAATGTCAGTTGTTCTTTGTTCACCAGCCTGCTTCATCCTGCTCCAGACCACATCTACCCCAGATAAGTGCTTGGCTCTTTATTTTTGTTTGGTTCTTTTTGCTCTTATCTGAGTTTGTCATTTGCTGTGGTTATTGTCAGTTTATTTGCATGCAGGGATCTTCCCTCTCAGTTGCTTAGCTGGGAAGCTCCCTGCAGCTATGTTTGGAGTATTGCTCCTATTAGTCCATGTGTTTGTTGCTTCTTGAATTTGTAATGGTCCTGCTTTCTGTTCATTGGTATGACAAGAGCGCCTGATATAGGATGGAGTTCAGATCTAATGATCTGTGGGCTTTTTTGCACTATCAGGTATTTGGACTTTTGAAGGGGTTTTTCTCTGGCCACTATCAGTCTCTTTCCTATCCTGTCCTATTTAGTCAATAGGGCCTCACCTTTTGCTAATCCTATCATCTATCTGTGTATTGTGTTTTTGCTATATCACCGCAGTCTTTGAATGTGGGGGGCTTGCTATTCTTGTCTATTTTCTGAGGCAGAGAGTTATTCATCTTTCCTTCCTTTAGGATAGTTAGTTCTCCGGCTGGGTTCGCGGTGCACAGGATGTTAGTTCACCCCTCAGCTACTTCTAGTTGTGATGGTTAGTAAGGGGATGGCGGCCAGATTAGTTGCCAATGCTCTTGTCACCTTTTACCAATGATTTATGGTGGTCTTCCATGGTTCCGGATCATAACATGTCGGCCCCTGCTGTCACTGCTGAATGTAACAGTCAGCTCAGCCTGTGAGGCAGATTAGTTGTGATTCACTCCAAAACATCTACACTCACCATCAGGAGCCCAGTGATAATTTCCATTCATTTGGTCTGATTTCTGTGCCGGAAGAGGAAGAATCAGAGGAGGAAGTGGAATCTGTACAACAATCCGAGACGCGCTCGTAAAATCTATACATCCAATACAAGTACATTACAAAAAAGTATTGTTTAGAAGAACTATGATATATGGCATATGGGTGAAAAGGTAGTGGAAAATCCCTTTAAGTTATATATTATGGTTTTCTTTATGCACCTCTGTGTGCTATTACTCATGATATACTGTTATTTTCTACTGTTGATTGTAGGATCTGGAGCCTGCTCTTGAACAGTTTGAAAAGTACAAGGATCACCTTGTCGGCATTGGAGAAGTAAGGGTTAAATCACACACTTTTGCATGTACAGTTGATTTTTGCACCCTCATTGACACTAAAAAGACCAGTGATAAGTTGATATCAAGGTTGGATTGAGACAATAATTTACTTTCACATCTATAAAATCCTTCTATTCCCCACATCACTGATCACATACAAGATATATGGTAGATGTCTGTAGCCGCCACCAGGGGGAGCTCACTGCATTCAGAGTTCAATCCTAGCTATAGACATTTATATACAGTGAGCTCCCCCTAGTGGTGGCTTTTGCTGGTTAGATTTTCATCATTTATTAGACAAAAAGACAGAGTTCCCTATTACAGATATAGTTATCAGAATTCATGGGAAGGGTGGGCATTAGATTTCCGTAAGGTCTGCTATATTTAGGGGTAATCGGACCAGGAAGCTGGGCCCATTTGTCAGTGTACACCTGGCATGTCATGAATAATAGGTGCTAAGACCCCCATCTGTTTTCTGGACAGCTGACATTACTACAGAGGAAGGTCAGCAGAAGGTATTTCGGCAAATTGCTTAGGAGATGACCACATCCCCTTTATTCTAGCAATAGGTGGGGGAGCTTAATGTCCAAAAATATCAGAAAATAGGCACATTAATTTTTTTTTATCTGTGTCACTAATGTATATACGGATATTTTTTTCCATACAGATTGGGTTGGACTTCACCCCCTGGCTCACTCCCACCTCCAAGGAACGAGAAGAGCAGCTGAAGGTCTTTCAGATACAATTAGACATCGCGAAACGCTTGGACCTACCAGTGTCAGTATATAGCGGGGCCCATACAAAGGCTTCAGCTTATTATAGGGGTTCGCCCATCGCAGATCTTTATGACAAATCCATAAGATATGCTGTAGATGTCTGATAGGTAAATGTAAGCCCCACCAGCTACCTCCAGACTGGGGGTCCCATGGTCTTCTGCACCCAACCCTGAAAGTTGTCCCTCTCTCCATGCACTTCAATAGGAATCACAAAAACAGCCGTCCAAGAGAGCTTTCACCAGTTGGACTGTGTCTTAGTGGATACCCCATAACCTCTTAGGTGAACAACACCATTCTCCTCTAATAGGGTCACCCTATTGTGCGCCTTTCTTTTTACAGTATTTTCGGATCCAAGTGTCCTTGGCTCCTTCTGTGACCGCCATAGTGGTAAAGGGAGAGAGTGAAAGATAGACATTAATTTTGCATAAGGTTACTTAAAGGGGATGGGTCACCATGTCATAAGTGGAGAGTTTTTGCTTTTTTATTATTCCTAAAAAGGCCCCTGGAACTATAAAGCAGATAAAAAAAGCAAAAAATGGAATACTCAGCGGGAATTAAAGCAAAAACTGAACACACATTTGACCTGGTGACGTGTCCCCTTTAAGGAACATTTATTGAAAAATAAGGGGGATCAGCCATCTTCCTTCCGATATGGGACTTTCTCTCTTCTACACTAGATCCACACCCGAAAAAACACAGGTGATTGTATGGGAATCCCATTATCCTGGACCCCTTATCTCTATCATCTGACCACCAGGGGATGTGTACAGGAAGGTATTGCTAAAAATATAAATATATATATATATATTTTTTTTTTTTACAGAAATGTCCACTCTCGATCCGCAGGAAGACAAACAATAGCTTTTCTTAAAGAACAAGGTAGGAACATTGTAGCAATCAAGTATTGAATTACAATATTGATTTCATGTAGATATTCAGATTCTTCCTTCTTAAAGGGCTTATGGGACAATCCATTTTTAATCCAGGTCAACCCCTGTAAAATAACAGCGCTCATACTCCCCTTTGGTGCAGGTGCTGTTCCAGCTGTGTCAGTGCGGCCTCTCCGGCGGATTTTTACGTCACATGATCCTTGTGGCCAATCAGCTGCCGCTTCTCTTTCCCCGCCTTTGAATGTATCACATACATCCAGAGGAAATTAAATAGCAGCAATTCTAACATCCACCAGATGTAAGATTTTTGTCTGAAGGCAGGAGAGTGAAGTGGCCGCTGACTGGTTTCAGAGTTTTGCGTAATGTAACAATCTCATATGATCCCCATGAAACGCTGTGTTGAAACTGCTGGAACAGCACCGGCACCAGAGTTGAGTAGAAGTGTTTATATTTAACAACATATGGATTGAGAAGGGGTTGTCCAAGTAGTGGACAACTCTTAAGTGGGCTTTACACGCTACGATATCGCTAATGCGAAGTCGTTGGGGTCACAGAATTTGTGACGCACATCCGGCCGCTGTAGCGATGTTGCTGCGTGTGACACCTATGAGCGATTTTACATCGTCGCAAAAACGTGCAAAATCACTCATCGGTGACATGGGGATCCCTTCTCAAATATCGCTACTGCAGCAGTAACGAAGTTGTTCCTCGTTCCTGCGGCAGCACACATCGCTCCGTATGACACCGCAAGAACGAGGAACCTCACCTTACCTGCCTCCCGGCCACAATGCGGAAGGAAGGAGGTGGGTGGGATGTTCATCCCGCTCATCTCCGCCCCTCCGCTTCTATTAGGCGGCGGTTCAGTGACGCTGCTGTGACGTCGCTGTGACGCTGAACGAACCGCCCCCTTAGAAAGGAGGCGGTTCGCCGGTCACAGCGATGTCGCCGGGCAGGTAAGTAGTGTGATGGGTTTGGGCGATTTTGTGCGGCACGGGCAGCGATTTGCCCGTGTCGCACAACAGATGGGGGCGGGTACCCACGCTAGCGATATCTGTACCGATATCGCAGTGTGTAAAGTGGCCTTTAAAGGGAATCTGTCACCAGATTTGTCCCCTATAAGCTGCGGCCACCACCAGTGAGCTTTTATACTCAGCATTCCAGAATGCTGTATATAAGGAACTGGAGAGATGAAATTCAGCCTTTCAGTATTTTGTCAGAGCAGATATCCATACTGATAGAATAGTGAAGGCTGCAACTGATCATTGGCTGCATGATTGACTGCAACAGTAAAGGCTACTTTACACACTGCGATATCGGTACCGATATCGCTAGTGTGGGTACCCGCCCCCATCTGTTGTGCGACACGGGCAAATTGCTGCCCGTGGCGCACAACATCGCCCAGACCCGTCACACATATTTACCTGCCCAGCGACGCCGCTGTGACCGGCGAACCGCCTCCTTTCTAAGGGGGCGGTCCGTGCGGCGTCACAGCAGCGTCACTGAACCGCCGCCCAATAGCAGCGGAGGGGTGGAGATGAGCGGGACGTAGCATCCCGCCCACCTCCTTCCTTCCGCATTGTGGCCGGGAGGCAGGTAAGGAGAGGTTCCTCGTTCCTGCGGTGTCACACGGAGCGATGTGTGCTGCTGCAGGAACGAGGAACAACCTCGTTACTGCTGCAGTAACGATATTCGAGAATGGACCCCCATGTCACCGATGAGCGATTTTGCACGTTTTTGCAACGATGCAAAATCGCTCATAGGTGTCACACGCAACGACATCGCTAATGCGGCCGGATGTGCGTCACGAATTCCGTGACCCCCAACGAGATCGCATTAGCGATGTCGTAGTGTGTAAAGCCCCCTTTACACAACATAACACTGTCACATGACCACCGGGAGACGCTGTGCCGACATTGCAGAACTGGTGCCATTCTGTGAGGTAAGAATTGAGTTTATTATGTTTTGCACTGCAGACTTTTTAGGAAAGAGTTTTCCAGTTTTAGGACCCCAGTAAACCTTTGATTTGTGTATATACATATATATATGTAGGTGGACAGAAAATAATAACAATTTGCTGTAACGGTTTCAGCATTTTGAGATTTCCAATACTCTTTTAAAATCCATTTTCTTTGATTTGTATTTAAATTATTTGCCATTATGGGTTATCTGAATTATCTGAAATGAAAACAGATTTGGGGGGAGATTTACCTGTGAAAACTGGATCTGTGAATCTGACTCAGTTGCCCTTAGCAACCAATCAGATTCCACCTTTCATTTTCCAAAGAGTCTGTGAAGAATGAAAAGTGGAATCTGATTGGTTGCTAAGAGCAACTGAGTCAGTTTCACTTTACAGAGTCCACCTACCTTTGGACCACCCTATGTATGTATGTATGTATATATGTATATATATATGTTCTATATATTCATTTTGGTCTCTTTATCTAGTGATAACTTGATATTTGTCATTGTTTGTGGATTTTTAGGTGCTGAGAAAGTCTTGCTGCACAATTTTGCTGGTCGCCCCTCGGTTGCATTGGAGGGGGTGCAGGCGGGATACTTCTTATCCTTTCCCCCTGCGGTCGCAAACAATGATCATGTAAGTAAAATTATTCTGGACTGAGTAAAGGGGGTCTCTGAGATCAGAAGAGATTGCTTCAGGGATGAGGGGAGGGATGCTAGAAGTAGGAATTCAGAATTACTGTACTGATTATGTGTTGTTTGAGCTTTTTTCCATTTGTGCATTTCCTACCATAAATTGCAGCAGATCCTAAAAGTTTTCTTGCTTTGGCTGGGATCTACTCTTGTTTTTGGCAAGAATTGGACCATATACTGTATATGGCGGTGTGAATATGTTTTCAGACACCTTTGGGACGTGTTATGTTCTATATTGCTTCCAGTTATTATTTTTTTGGAATTAATAGATTTTATTCTGAATTTGCACAAATTTTAGAGAGAGAAGCTGATAAAACGGATCCCACTGGAGAACATCTGCCTGGAGACCGATTCACCGGCTCTCGGACCAGAGAGACAGGTACGAAGAAGGCCATGACTGCTGTGTACATAAATGTTAAAGTGACACTGTAGAGCGGATGATATGTTGATCATGAGTGGAGGTTACTCTATCGAGCAACGGAGTTTTCGGCCGCAACTCGAGTACCAAGCATGATGGAAGTGTCACAGGTGTCTGTCGGACAGTCCTGTGCTGTCAGGCTTTAGAAGGTCGCAGTGTTTAGCTACATAAACTGCTCCCTGACATTCTCTTCTTCTCTGCTTCAACGTTAATCCTTTTCCCTTTAGGACCCTGCGTATTTCCTTACCTTTCAGCTGCTAATTATCAGCACTTCCCTTTATGTCCTTAAATACTGTCATTCCCCCTTAGTCCTTGCTGGTGATAGAGTTCAAAACCTTTACAGGCCTTTATGCAAGCAGACGGCTTATATTCATCTGAAGAAACATTGTTGTTCGTTGCTGTACTTCTTCCTGAGTCATTCTGGAGATAAGTTGTTCAACTGCTTCCCCCTGTGTGTGCTCCCTGTGTCTTCTTTAGAGCTTAATGGGGTTGACTAAGTGCTCATCCTTTCCTCTTCCCTACCTAGGGCGCAGTTTAGGATCAGCCAGGGTCAGGTATCCTGCTCGGCGCAGAGGTGTGGAACCTATCTAGGGTATTCAAGGGAGCCAAGTGCCAGCGGAAGGTTTTGTCAGGGGTCACAATCTCCCTCTTCCATAGACACAGGGTTTTCCTTCCCTTCCCTGTTGCCATATGCCTGGTATAGCCCATACCTAACATGACAAGAAGTCAATGGGAATGTCGAATATTTTCAAATTTGGATGCTCGATCGAGTAACAAGCTGTGGCGAGAACGATCACTCATCACTAATTATAATACTACCACTATAGTCAGGGAATGCTACTTAACCAGTTTCCGAATTCTGTCCATAAACGAGCTCCGATCCATTATACCCAAGTTGATTGATGCGCATTTAATTTTTTCATGACCCCGCCATTTTTCTTTTTTTTTCCCCTTTGTCTAAAAGATCTCCATAGACATTAGAGTAGCGTTGGCCGAGCTCGCCGATATCGACAGGTTTGTCTAATGGCCTATTGTGTATGGGAGCCCCCGTCTCTTTCCCGACTGAAAATATTGAGGGGGGTAAGGATCAGACATCTCTCAATTTCGACTTCAGATCCCTTTGTTCTTGATGAGATAAGGCAGCACTGGAGGGATCCGGCAGCGGCTCTCTTGTAGAGGACATGGAAACACGTGGCAGAGCTCAGGGCCGGCTCCAGGTTTTTGTGGGCCCTGGGCGGAAGAGTCCCAGTGGGCCCCATAAACACGCAGACACACACACATACACAGATACATACATGTACATATACATATTTAAAGACAAACTCACAAAAATACATATAAACAGACAAATCTATACAGTCATATACACTGACATACATAGATACACATCATACATGCATACATACAGAGACACACACTGCTATGCTGCATACATACATATAGACAGACACACACATACTGCTCTGCTACATACATACATACATACAGACACACACATACTGCTCTGCATGCATACATACATATAGACAGACAAACACATACTGCTCTGCTGCATACATACATACAGACAGACAGACACACACACACTGCTCTGCTGCAGACATACATATAGACAGACACACACACACACACTGCTCTGCTGCATACATACATACAAACACACACCTTGCTCTGCGGGGCCCACACACGCGGCTCTGCGGGGCCCACACACGCGGCTCTGCGGGCCCACGCACGCGGCTCCGGGGGCCACACACGCGGCTCTGCGGGGGCCACACACGCGGCTCTGCGGGGCCCACACAAGCGGCTCTGTGGGGCCCACACAAGCGGCTCTGCGGGGCCCACATACGCGGCTCCGGGGGCCACACATGCGGCTCTGCGGGGCCCACACAAGCGGCTCTGCGGGGCCCACACAAGCGGCTCTGCGGGGCCCACACACGCACGGGGGGACAGGGAGGGGCGGGGAGGGAGTGATGTCCCACATACTGATCAGGTCACGGTGCAGATGGGGCCCACATCGCTGGCTGGCACTGTGACTCCTTCATCTGTGCGATCGAGCAGGACGCCGGGCGGTAGCTCCGCCCGCAGATGATGCTCAATGCAGGAGAACACAGTGAACGCTGTGGTCTGCGGGCCTTAAAGGGCCGGCAGCCACAGTTTCCAGTGCCAAGGACTGTGGTCCCCGGAACTCGGCCCGTGGGCAGCAGAACTGACGAGGCCGAGTGGGCCCCCCAGCTCTCCAGGGCCCCGGCATTTGCCCGGGTATGCCGCGTGCTGACGCCGGCCCTGGCAGAGCTAGTGATACTCCTTATGGAGAAGTCGGAGAACTGCCGAACCATCATTTGGCCAACAGCCATCCAAAGTATATGGCCGACAAGAACAGTTTGATCCGCTGACATGTTTACACACTTGATGACCACTTTCTTTTGATCGCTGGTTGATTATCAGTTTTTGGAAATGGTCCTTTAGTTATTCATTTATTACTAACACCATGACTCTCCTTATTTTAGGAAAGGAATATCCCATCCAACATCTTCATCCCCTGTGAATACATTGCTCATGTGAAGGGTCTTTCGTCCGACAAAGTCTGCGAGGCGACTGCGCATAATGCATTCCGGCTTTTCCCAAAGATTTGTTTCAAGCTGAATGAATAATATATATATAAAGGGGTTTTCCAGGAATATAATGACATTGATTCGGATTCTTGACATCCTGACGATCAATTGATTGAGTAGGCGGCGTAGGCGTCATTGTATACGGGACATAGCGCCACTTATTTTGTAGAGGCTGTGTCTCGTATTGCAACTCTGAGCTACAATCAGCTGACGACTATCGAACCCCCACCAATCTGATATTGATGAGATATTAATATTTTAGTTTTGGAAAACTCCTTTAAATAGTCAGTTTGGTTATTTATGTCTATGATTGTGTGATATTAAATGAGTTGAAGGAAAGTCTGCGTGACCTGTATAATGTATGTACTGTATGTGTATGTTCTGTTTTTTAATAAAGTTATTTGACATTTACGATCCCTTTTATTTGGTACCAAATATTTGGGGTTCAACTTCATATCCTCAATATTTCAAAAGTCTTTTAACCCCTTCCCGCTGCAACCAATTTTGTCATTTTTGTGCTTTAGTTTTTTCTTCTCCTTTAGTTTTACTTTTCTATTAGCCTTTTCAGGGATTTTGGGTTTTTTTTGCAGGATGTTTTAGTTTTCAATCACATTGTAACTCTCACCGCTGGTGTGGAGGCAGCCAGTGGGGTTACTAGACCCACTGTACCACAGGGGGGTCCTGGTCTTACCCATTAGTGAGAGGGGCTTAACTAAGTGTCCACCACAAGGCAGATGCCAGGTACCACTCCCAGGTCAGTGACCAGTAATGTGGCAGCTGACCCACAGGACAGGTACGGACACTGGTACGGGCACAGGTATAGGCAGGTAGAGTCAGGATGACTGAGGCAGAGAAGCAGGGAGGTATGGACAGATATTGTACGGCAGGGACAAATAGGTATGGGAAGGCAGGTACAGATAACGGACACATGGATAACGGGACAGGAGCACGGGAACCTGACAGCTAGCAGACTGGAGACTGACTAACTCTAGGCATTGCGCAGGCACCTCCTCTAATGGGAGGGTGTCTTAAATACATAGTGTCTCTCAGCCGCAGGCTGACGGCATTTCCTGGAAATAGCGCGCTGGCCCTTTATAAAGGGAGTCTGTGCTGCATGCACAGGCCCTGGGGAGAGGAGAGAAGAGCAGCACAAGTCAACGACCAGGGGAGTGCCAAGGAGGACGCGACCCATCCAGGGTGGTGAGTAAGTCAGCATCCTTCTAGGGATGCATGCGCCCCAACCGCTATTCACTTTAGCATGTGATATATAATGTGTGTGTTTGTGTGTGTGTATATACTGAAAAGCAGATAAAAAATTCCAAGTGAAGTGAAATAGTGTAAAGAATGCAATGTCACCATTGTTTCTGGGTTGCGTTTTTACACCGTTCATTAAGCGCAAAAATTTATTGAAAACATGATTCATGAGGTCGGATTACGTACATGACAAACTTGTATATTTATTTTGTTTTTACTATTATAGAGGCTTAAAAAAATTCAGAACTTTGAAAAAAAAAATCATTTTGGTTTGTGACACTAACTTTTTTTTTAATTTCACCGTCGATGGCGCTGTTTGACAGGTTGTATTTTGCATTCCGAGCTGTAGTTTTTAGTTGTACCGTTTTACAGTTCATCTCTTTTTCTATTACTTTTTTTGTAGTAATGCACTTTTGGCGTTTCATGTGTATGTATTTGTTGCATTTATTGCAGTTACCTTATGGGTTAAATATTTTTTAGGTTTTAATATTTTGCCTTGAAAATCTGCCAAGATCACACGATGGTGGCGCCATGGGTAGGATTACACAAGGGTATAAAAAAATTGTTAAAATCTACATCTGTAAAAATTGGATGCTATATTTCTACTTAACTTGCGCACCTATAGACTTCAATGGGAGTCTCATTCTATTTATGGAAGTGCCATATTTTTCACATGCAGATTCGGTCTGTTAAAAAAGACCGAAAAAAGACACTCATCTGCACTGCCCCGTTGAATAAGATTGATCTGAGTTCAGTCCAGTTTTTTTTCACAAACAGTAATGGGAATGGTGAAAAGAGGCTATGGGTGTTGGCAGCGACTTCTCACCCTTTGCTATCTGCTTAAATGCCTTTGCCATGATTGACAGCATTATGTAAGAGATTAAGCTATTGGGATGTGATCACACCAGCTATTCTCAGCTGCCATCTGTACAGCACAGCTGGCATATATTCTGAATAGAGTACGCTGATCCATATAGTGATGGCAAAATTCCTTCATACATGTATGGTGCACAAGTCACGAGTGTCTAACGGCCTGATGTGATTTTGGTGGGATCAGAAGGTCACAGGGTATTGTGAATCGCAGATCCGCTTTAGTAACAGCTCGCCATTTACCCTGAGTTGGAACGTATTCCATCCAGTACTGAAGAGGTTAAGGTTCATTTCTATCCTACAAAATCTAACAGGTAGTGGTAATCTTAACTGTAGCCATTCCCTTCTACTTTAAATATCCACTTCTCCCTGCCGGCTATAGCTCATACCTATGCTGACCATGTTGAAGGAGCTCGCCGCTGGATAGCTGTGATGTTGTTTCTATTGCAGCTACGAAGTTTCCTATGGAAGAAACCAAGGAGTGTATTTTGTTGTCTTGCCCCACCCATTTGTCTTACCTTCCTTGTGTTGCCTTTTTGTAGTGGCAAGATTAATCATCTCGCTGGCTTTCACTAGTCAGAGTGAGTTCAAGGCCAGCGAAGGCCTAGGCACGTGACGGCGCACGGGGGAAGGACCCATCTAAGGATGTTATGGAGTGCAGGGTTCATACTCAGGTGAGTGTTAGGAGGGGACTCCACTCCCCTCTCTCTAGCGGTAGGGCCTATCGTTGTATTGTTGCGGGGGTCCTCCCCTCCCCGGTGTGACACTACCCTTGGGTCCCAGCTGTGTTGCGCCGCTCGCTGGGGGTCCTCTAATACTGGGTGGGACACCTGCAGTCACATCATGACAGCACATTTCCAAGGAGTTGATGTCTTCATGGCACCAGTGACCCAGTTTCTTCCTCTTTGAATATCTTTTTCCCATTGCAATGTCTATATGTCTATATTGACCCAAAGCTGTCCTCGAATAGAGACTTTACCCCCCCATAAGTATATCTCTCACAGATGCTTAATGTACCGCCATATTATCAATGTATACAACCGAAATCTATAAACGGTCCTCCGTCTGGGGCCGATACGTCGTCCTGCTCCTGATTTCCTCCTATTCGGAGCTGTTGTGACTTTGGCGTCTACTGAGAAAACAAACATCTCATTGTTCCCATCTGCCGTCCTTGTTGTGATAACCTTCACCGGAATATTTGCAGCGTTTCATTCTTAATGTGACTCTGAAAGTTCTCTCTGAACGCGGCGTTAACAGCGGGAGGAGGAAAAAAAAATCCGAGAACGAGCGGCCTGAAGACTTCCCAAGTAAAACAGGTGGAAATAGATGTGTAGTGTCTGAAAAATACAACTTGCAAACTTTCCACCTCTAATTACTGATGTGCTATTTAAAGGAGAAGTCCACCCTGAAATCAGCAGAATTATATGTGTGGATGGTAATTGATTCCTGGCTGAGCTTCTTTCAGCGTCTAAAGGTTACTTTACGCGCTGTGATATCGGTACCGATATCACTAGCGAGCTTATAAGCCCCCCCGGTTGTGCGACATGGGCAAATCGCTGCCCGTGGGGCACAACATCGCTAACACCCATCACACAGACTTACCTTCCCTGCGACGTCGCTCTGGCCGGCGAACTGCCTCCTTTCTAAGGGGACGTTTCGAGCGGTGTCACAGCGACATCACACGGCAGCCGTCTAATAGAAGCGGAGGGGCGGAGATGAGCGGGACGTAACATCCCGCCCACCTCCTTCCTTCCTTATTGACGGTGGACGGAGGTAAGGAGATGATCGTCGCTCCTGCGGTGTTACACACAGCGATGTGTTCTGCCGCAGGAACGAGGAACAACCTCGCTACGTACGAGACAACGATTTTTGGCAAATGAATGACCTCTCATATACCAACGATTTTTGTCTCTTTTGCGATCGTATAAGGTCGCTCCTGCCTGTCCCCCGCTGCGATGTCTCTAACGGCGCCGGATGTGCGTCACAAACACCGTCACCCCGACGATATATCGTTAGCGATGTCGCAGCGTGTAAATGGCCCTTAAGCCTGTTGCGACCATTGATGGAACAGACTCCTTAAGGTACCATCACACGCTACAATATATCTAACGATATGACAGCGGGGTCACGGAGTTTGTGACGCACATCCGGCGCCGTTAGAGAGCGACTGTTAACGAGCAAAAAATACTCACCTTATCGTTGCTCGTTGACACTTCGTTCATTTACATAATGTCGTTCCTCCTTCTGCGCGCCGGTTGCTCATCATTCCCGAGGCAGCACACGTCGCTCCGTGTGACACCCCGGGAACGATGAACATCTCCTTACCTGCGGCCGCCGGCAATGCGGAAGGAAGGAGGTGGGCGGGATGTTTACGTCCCGCTCATCTCCGCCCCTCCGCTTCTATTGGGCGGCCGCTGTGTGACATCGCTGTGATGCAGAACGTCCCTCCCCCTTCAGGAAGAGGATGTTCGCCGCCCACAGCGAGCTCGTTAGGGAGGTAAGTGCATGTGACGGGGGTTAACGACATTGTGCGCCGCCGGCAACGAATTGTCCGTGACGCACAAACGACGGGGGCGGGTGCGATCGCACGATTTATCGTACCGTGTGACGTTGCCTTTAGTCTCCAGTTCCTTAGTGGAAATGGTGCCGGAAACTTTTTTTTTTTTTTTTAGTAACTGCACCTTTTATTTTTTTTTTTTTAAAAAAAAAAAAAAGAGTCTGAACATAAAAATTAGCACTTTATAGAACGGCCTGTATCTCTGGTGGAACTAAAGAAACCAAAAAAAACACACGGAATATTCAGGGAGTAAAAACTCCACTTCTGACCCGGTGACGGTACTCACACATTATAAATAAGATATGAATGTAATATCAAATAGTATTTATTTTGTAGTAGAGGTTGTATAGTATCATAGAATATCTATCGCTACATCTTTCCATTCTGGAAGTCGCTGGTGGCAGTGGCCATTTCTTAATATTTCAAATTCAGAAGCTTATACCAAATGTCCAGCACCTGAAAAATAAATATAGAGTCAATCAGCAGCCATTATATGTAATTTATATACTATACTGTAAATAGTGCACAATAATAGTACCGCGCCCAGGTAAGTTACACACATTTCAATCAATCTCTGAATACAAGGTACAGCAGAGTTTATATAAGCGCCTTTCACTGCACTAGTAGTAATGCTATTCAGTGTCGGCAATAATGCCACACCATGTCCGTATATGCCACAGTGTGCATTAGTAGTAGTAGTGCCATACAGTGTCTGCAATAATGCCACACCATGTTCGTATATGCCACACAGTGCATTAGTAGTAGTAGTGCCATACAGTGCCGGCAATAATGCCACACCATGTCCAAATATGCCACACAGTGCATTAGTAGTAGTAGTGCCATACAGTGTCTGCAATAATGCCATATTGTGTGCATATATGCATCACAGTGCACCAGTATTTCTAGTGCTATACAGTGCCAGCAGTAATGCCACACCATGTCCATATATGCAACACAGTGCACTAGTAGTAGTGCCATACAGTGGCAGCAATATTGCCACACTGCGTCCATATATGCATCACAGTGCACCAGTAGTAGTAGTGCCATACAGTGGCAGCAATAATGCCACACCGTGTCCGTATATGCCACACAGTGCACTACTAGTGGTAGTGCTATACACTGCCAGCAATAATGCCTCACCATATCCATATATGCAACACAGTGCACTAGTAGTAGTAGTGCCATACAGTGGCAGCAATAATGCCACACCGTGTCCATATATGCCACACAGTGCACTTGTAGTTATAGTTCTATACAGTGCCAGCAATAATGCCTCACCATGTCCATATATGCCACACAGTGCACTAGTAGTAGTAGTGCCATACAGTGCCAGCAAGAATGCCACACCATGTCCATATATACCACACTGTGCACTAGTAGTAGTGCTATACAGTGCCAGCAATAATGCCACACCGTGTTCATATATGCCATACAGTGCTTTAGTAGTAGTGCCATATATAGTGCCAGCAATAATACCACACTGTGTCCGTATATGCCACACAGTGCACTTGTGATTGTAGTGCTATACAGTGCCAGCAATAATGCTATATTATGTCCATATATGCCACACAGGGCACTAGTAGTAGTAGTGCCATACAGTGCCAGCAAGAATGCCACACAGTGTCCATATATGCCACACAGTGCACTTGTAATAGTGCCGTACAGTGTCAGCTAGCTGCCTTCTTCTCATAATTATAGCTTTACTATAGTGTGACCCACTGACTGTCACAATTGTCACGTTGACTCTGAGGTCCCCAAAATATTTAAGCAGTTTCATAAATCTTCATCTAGAACATTAGGTGCAGCAGAGGCTATAGAGCGACACAGAGGGAGGAGGAGGGTGGGAGGGCAGTAGGCTGCGAGCTGCTGGGAGGGATTTTTATAGGTGATGATGTCATCATGTATGTCACAGGAAGTCAAAGACTGACTTCCTGTCTACACATTAGCACAAGTACAGGACGGGTGGTCACAAAAGAGATCACATGACCCAACTTCCTATAATGAAGAGGAGATGGAAGTTATAGCTAGAGCTGAGGGTGCTTCTTTAAAGTTTACCTATTATTTATTTTTTTTTTTTTAATAAAAGTTATTACCCAACATGTCCTGCATATCAATGGAGTCCTGGTGTTGAGACTCTGGGACGGACATGTTATTGGTGCAGCCTGTGCAGCTGCACAGGGTGCCCATGAAGTTAGGGGGCCCAGTTCTACCTCAAGAGTGTAACGTCCTTACCGGTGTCCCAGCACTGTACTGCCCCTCCGACAAGGATGCCGGCACACTCACCCTTCCGGGCATTTAGTGGTGGCTGTCCAATCCTCGGTTCCTGCTGCCGGCTCCCGGGACCTGCGCACGCCACACAGGCTTCTGGAAGTGCTTTTAGGACAAGCACGTGCACCTTGTCTTAATGGGTCAGTACATCCTAACCCGGAAGTGCCTCTCGGCCAAGTCTGCTACACTGGCCGCTGCTGAATCGCACCCTATCGGCCGAGCCTGCCACATCAGCCTTCCCAGCTGCACCAACCATATCAGTGACTGTCCAAGTCCATACGCTTGGGGCCAGCTGTCGCAGCTCCAGTCCTCGTGAGAGGCATCTGGTTTCTACCTGCAGCGCACCTTTAGAACCTCTGGTGAAAACCTAGAGGGAAACCGTAGTCAAACCCCTCTAGGTTTTCTGTGTGCTGTGTCTTTGTGGGTCCACGCGTGAGCACTACAAAGAGCAGGTGGAACTGTGCATTTTGGTGAGCTCTTGGGCTTCAAAGGGCCACTATATTGTTCTTCTTTTCCGTCTGGGTCTGCCAGTGCTGAGATCCCCGAGCACTGAAAACGTCGCTTTGAAATGCAGCTTGTCAGGTAGAAGTGCTCAGAATGCCCACAGTGGTGTATGGGTTCAGCTCAGTAGAATGTCGATGAGCCGGTATAGAGTGGAGTACATGGCTGTAGACTTTCTACTGCCCCTGTAGACCCCTCTATGCCTTCTCCTACCTTTGGGGCTCTTGGTAAGGAATTTGGATGCCCACCACCATCTTCTATCCCTAATGTTCATCATGATCGCTATCGGAGACTTTACTGTCAGCTTTCACTCCATGTCCCAGTTGGCCACCCTTCTTGTAGTAGGGCCGGCCGGTTCCATCCCTCATCTGTTGGTACTGTGTATATATTATGTATACTGCTGAACACTGCCATCTCTTGCTCACCTATGCAGGCTCTATCTCTATATTGCTTTCCCTAGTTGTGCCCTAGGCAGCCACCTACAATGTCCACCACTCATAGTGATGGCACCATGAGGCCAACGCCATGTATATTGGTAGACTCCAACCGTAACTTCTACTTACCTGCACCGCTAAAATGCCTTTTCTCCCTGTGCCTTGGCGCTATATTGGTCCATGTGCTTCTAGACTCCATGGATGGCGCCGGACTCTTACTGAGGACACTCTGCAAGTGTTGGGTGTAGTGTCTCCTCTCTGGTCGGCACCAGTACTCGGTAGGATGTCTCTCCACCATACACCAGCTCTCTCTTTTCTCATAGGCTTCCTGCAATCTTCCTTCTTCTTCTTCAGACATGTGGACCGGTGTGCTTGTCACCGGATGATCTGTAGATAATCTGTCTAGTGTTACCCGCAACGGTGGACAATGAAGTCTTGTTACCATGGTAGTGAAACATAAGCCTCTCTCCATGGCAACCTAGAACCTCACCATTTTTAGAATGTCCAGGGCATCGCCATAATCATATGAACAAAATGGAATTCTTATTAACCAAACGCATTATTTTATAAATATATATATTTATTATTTTTTTTAAACTTTCTCACGGTATCTAGTTCAGGACTATAACCTTTGTTTTCTTCTAGATAATCTGTATATCTGTGGGGAGATCATTTTTGCAATATTACAGTGTTATCCAAGCAATTGCAGCTTCAAGTATCCTAAAGAAAATAATAAAAAATATTTAAAAAAATAAGTATATAAATATAAGAGTATATAAGATCAGATCGCCTATTTTCCCAAAATGTGAATCTTAAAAAAAAAAGTTTATTGATATCCCCATGTTGCGTTATCAAAACTAATGAAATATCCTAATATTTCAACTCATCCAGCAAAAAAAAAAGCACAGGGATGTCACAGTACAGGGATAATACACACAGTGATGTCACAGTACAGGGATAATACACACAGTGATGTCACAGTACAGGGATAATACACACAGTGATGTCACAGTACAGGGATAATACACACAGTGATGTCACAGCACAGGGATAATGCACACAGTGATGTCACAGTACAGGGATAATACACAGTGATGTCACAGTACAGGGATAATACACACAGTGATGTCACAGTACAGGGATAATGCACACACTGATGTCACAGTACAGGGATAATACACACAGTGATGTCACAGTACAGGGATAATGCACACACTGATGTCACAGTACAGGGATAATACACACAGTGATGTCACAGTACAGGGATAATGCACACAATGATATCACAGTACAGGGATAATGCACACAGTGATATCACAGTACAGGGATAATGCACACAGTGATATCACAGTACAGGGATAATGCACACAGTGATATCACAGTACAGGGATAATACACACAGTGATGTCACAGTACAGGGATAATGCACACAGTGATGTCACAGTACAGGGATAATGCACACAGTGATGTCACAGTACAGGGATAATGCACACAATGATATCACAGTACAGGGATAATACACACAGTGATGTCACAGTACAGGGAAAATGCACACAGTGATGTCACAGTACAGGGATAATGCACACAGTGATGTCACAGTACAGGGATAATGCACACAGTGATGTCACAGTACAGGGATAATGCACACAGTGATGTCACAGTACAGGGATAATACACACAGTGATGCCACAGTACAGGGATAATACACACAGTGATGTCACAGTACAGGGATAATACACACAGTGATGTCACAGTACAGGGATAATACACACAGTGATGTCACAGTACAGGGATAATACACACAGTGATGTCACAGTACAGGGCTAATACACACAGTGATGTCACAGTAAAGGGATAATACACACAGTGATGTCACAGTACAGGGATAATACACACAGTGATGTCACAGTACAGGGCTAATACACACAGTGATGTCACAGTACAGGGCTAATACACACAGGGATGTCACAGTACAGGGTTAATACACACAGGGATGTCACAATACAGGGATAATACACACAGGGATGTCACAATACAGGGATAATACACACAGTGATATCACAGTACAGGGATAATACACACAGTGATGTCATAGTACAGGGATAATACACACAGGGATGTCACAGTACAGGGCTAATACACACAGTGATGTCACAGTACATGGATAATACACACAGGGATGTCACAGTACATGGATAATGCACACAATGATATCACAGTACAGGGATAATGCACACAGTGATATCACAGTACAGGGATAATGCACACAGTGATATCACAGTACAGGGATAATGCACACAGTGATATCACAGTACAGGGATAATACACACAGTGATGTCACAGTACAGGGATAATGCACACAGTGATGTCACAGTACAGGGATAATGCACACAGTGATGTCACAGTACAGGGATAATGCACACAATGATATCACAGTACAGGGATAATACACACAGTGATGTCACAGTACAGGGATAATACACACAGTGATGTCACAGTACAGGGATAATACACACAGTGATGTCACAGTACAGGGCTAATACACACAGTGATGTCACAGTACAGGGATAATACACACAGTGATGTCACAGTACAGGAATACACACAGTGATGTCACAGTACAGGGCTAATACACACAGTGATGTCACAGTACAGGGATAATACACACAGGGATGTCACAGTACAGGGATAATACACACAGGGATCTCACAGTACAGGGCTAATACACACAGGGATGTCATAGTACAGGGCTAATACACACAGGGATGTCATAGTACAGGGTTAATACACACAGGGATGTCACAATACAGGGGTAATACACACAGGGATGTCACAGTGCAGGGATAATACACACAGTGATGTCACAGTACAGGGATAATGCACACAGTGATGTCACAGTACAGGGATAATGCACACAGTGATGTCACAGTACAGGGCTAATACACACAGTGATGTCACAGTACAGGGATAATACACACAGGGATGTCACAATACAGGGGTAATACACACAGGGATGTCACAATACAGGGCTAATACACACAGTGATGTCACAGTGCAGGGATAATACACACAGTGATATCACAGTACAGGGATAATACACACAGTGATGTCACAGTACAGGGATAATGCACACAGTGATTTCACAGTACAGGGATAATACACACAGTGATGTCACAGTACAGGGATAATGCACACAGCGATGTCACAGTACAGGGATAATACACACAGTGATGTCACAGTACAGGGATAATACACACAGAGATGTCACAGTACAGGGATAATACACACAGTGATGTCACAGTACAGGGATAATACACACAGTGATGTCACAGTACAGGGATAATACACACAGTGATGTCACAGTACAGGGATAATACACACAGTGATGTCACAGTACAGGGCTAATACACACAGTGATGTCACAGTACAGGGATAATACACACAGTGATGTCACAGTACAGGGATAATACACACAGTGATGTCACAGTACAGGGCTAATACACACAGGGATGTCACAGTACAGGGTTAATACACACAGGGATGTCACAATACAGGGATAATACACACAGGGATGTCACAATACAGGGATAATACACACAGTGATATCACAGTACAGGGATAATACACACAGTGATGTCATAGTACAGGGATAATACACACAGGGATGTCACAGTACAGGGCTAATACACACAGTGATGTCACAGTACATGGATAATACACACAGGGATGTCACAGTACATGGATAATACACACAGTGATGTCACAGTACAGGGCTAATACACACAGTGATGTCACAGTACAGGGATAATACACACAGTGATGTCACAGTACAGGAATACACACAGTGATGTCACAGTACAGGGCTAATACACACAGTGATGTCACAGTACAGGGATAATACACACAGGGATGTCACAGTACAGGGATAATACACACAGGGATGTCACAGTACAGGGCTAATACACACAGGGATGTCATAGTACAGGGTTAATACACACAGGGATGTCACAATACAGGGGTAATACACACAGGGATGTCACAGTGCAGGGATAATACACACAGTGATGTCACAGTACAGGGATAATGCACACAGTGATGTCACAGTACAGGGATAGGGATAATGCACACAGTGATGTCACAGTACAGGGCTAATACACACAGTGATGTCACAGTACAGGGATAATACACACAGGGATGTCACAATACAGGGGTAATACACACAGGGATGTCACAATACAGGGCTAATACACACAGTGATGTCACAGTGCAGGGATAATACACACAGTGATATCACAGTACAGGGATAATACACACAGTGATGTCACAGTACAGGGATAATACACACAGGGATGTCACAGTACAGGGCTAATACACACAGGGATGTCATCGTACAGGGTTAATACACACAGGGATGTCACAGTACAGGGCTAATACACACAGTGATGCCACAGTACAGGGATAATACACACAGTGATGTCACAGTACAGGGTTAATACACACAGTGATGTCACAGTACAGGGATAATACACACAGTGATGTCACAGTACAGAGATAATACACACAGTGATGTCACAGTACAGGGATAATACACACAGTGATGTCACAGTACAGAGATAATACACACAGTGATGCCACAGTACAGGGATAATACAGTGATGTTACAGTACAAGGATAATGCACACAGTGATGTCACAGTACAGGAATAATAGTGATGTTACAGTACAGGGATAATGCACACAGTGATGTCACAGTACAGGAATAATACAGTGATGTTACAGTACAGGGGTGATACACAGCAGTCATTATGTCCTCTTCCCCTCCACCCAGCAGTCATGCTCTTCTCTCCCCCCCAGCAGTCATTATTTCCTCTCCCCCTCCCCCCCAGCAGTCATTATCTCCTTTTCCTTCCTCCCCTGTCCCCCCATCCCCACCAAAATTTTTATAACATTTCCTGAGAAATACTGAACCAGATTCCAACTGGCAACAGCGGCGCTCTATAAATGTGCTGATGTGTAGATTTACTGCAGCAGCCACACTGGCGCAATATAATGCCACCCGACGCCCGCCTGCAATGGCGCTTGTCTTCATGCTCCGCTCCGGTGGGTTAGAGAGAGGCGTGTTACGCACTGCGTGGTATGTAAGTACATCTCGCTCAGGACCCTGATTAAAGGTACAGAACACAAATCACCGGTGGCTGCATGCCCACTATAAGACAAGCCGTGGACCCATGCAAGAACTGCATGTGCGGCCCCCACGGGCCAGTCATTTCTGAACAGTTTGGGGCCGCACATGCAGTTCTAGTTAAATCACTGGCGGCTGCGGCTTGTCTTAAGGGGGCTTTACACGCTACGACATCGCTAATGCGAAGTCGTTGGGGTCACGGAATTGGTGACTCACATCCGGCCGCATTAGCGATGCCGTTGCGTGTGACACCTATGAGCGATTTTGCATCGTCGCAAAAACGTGCAAAATCGCTCATCGGTGACATGGGGGTCCATTCTCAAATATCGCTGCTGCAGCAGTAACGAAGTTGTTCCTTGTTCCTGCAGCAGCACACATCGCTCCGTGTGACACCGCAGGAACGAGGAACCTCTCCTTACCTGCCTCCCGGCCGCTATGCGGAAGGAAGGAGGTGGGCGGGATGTTACGTCCCGCTCATCTCTGCCTCTCCGCTTTTATTGGGCGGCGGTTCAGTGACGCAACTGTGACGCCGAACAAACCGCCCCCTTAGAAAGGAGGCGGTTCGTCGGTCACAGCGACGTCGCCGGGCAGGTAAGTATGTGTGACAGGTCTGGGCGATATTGTGCGGCACGGGCAGCGATTTGCCCGTGTCGCACAACAGATGGGGGCGGGTACCCATGCTAGTGATATCAATACCGATATCGCAGCGTGTAAAGCCCGCTTTAGAGATCACGATGTGGCTGCCTGCCCCTGCCATGTGTCAGCAAACATGGCTTGGCGTGTCACCTTTGACCCGCGTGTTATGGTTAGCCATCACTGCACCAGAGCAACACTAAAAAAACAAACAAAAAATATATAAATTGTGCCGCCACCTCATGCAATAAATAAATATTATACCATCTATAGTATAAAAATGAGAATAAGAAATGAATGCCAATAATGCTTTATTCCAGAGTACGAAGCGGATCCTTTATCCATGGAGTCAGGTTTTTGTTTTTGAGTTTCAAGTATGTAGAAAGGGTAAGGTCAGGACGGCCAAGAGAGATAAGCGGAGGCAGTCAGTAGAGAAGACGGAGCATTCATATCTAGACTGGATGATAGGGTTACTGGGGAATCAGATAAGTTTCTCTGAAGTGCTGCGCTTTCCAGTGTCATCATCTCCTCCGTCCATTTTATTCCATCGTCAGCAGCGCTGCACACCGGATACCATTCCTGGGATAGTAACACTTTTCTTTTGTTTACTGCTCGTTGCCTTGGAGACCGACCACCGTTCCTCCTGCAGGGTGGATATCAACTGATCGCAAGAAATTCGAGCCACCAAATTTCCTGTTATTATCTCATTGTTGGGAGATCGGCAATAACAAAGACGGTTGTCAGAATATGGATGGTAGTATAGGCCATCGATATTAATCAGTGGGGGCCGACTTCCAGCACCGCCACAGTTTATATTTAGGTTTACTGCCATTGCAGAAGACAGTGGGTAATTTCCTACATGTAACGTTACATCTCTTACGTCAGACCCCCACAGACCGCTCTGAAATCCTCTGTCCATTCATTGACTGTGGGACTGGCGGAGAATGCGGAGCACTAAACTTTCATATTCCTGGCATTACTAGTGGGAATGAATGGAGCAGTGGCCATCACTCCATCCGACAGGACATTTCAGAGCCCTGTGGTTGAGATCGGTGGAGGTCCGACCCTCTGGGAGAGGTGATCATTTGCAATGCTGGCAGCTACAGGACTTGGCTGCGGCCACTACACATTGAATAGATTTATGCAGTGCAGCTCCGTTCAAAACCTAGAATTGTTTGGCACCGGAGCTGCTAATAACCGCTGATTAGTGCGGGTGGCGAGTGTCAGACCCCAACTGATCTGATATTGATGACCTAAGTATAGGTCATTGATATATGTCAGGACAACCCCTTTAAGTATGGGTCATTAATATCATATGCCAGGACAACCCCTTTAAGTATAGGTAATCGATATCACATGCCAGGACAACCCCTTTAAGTATGACTCATTATTATCCTATGCCAGGATATCCCCTTTAAGTATAGGTCATTAATATTATATGCCAGGACAACCCTTTAAGTATAGGTAATCAATAGCATATGCCAGAACAACCCCTTTAATTATAGGTTATCAATATGATATGCCAGGACAACCCCTTTAAGTATAGGTAATTAGTATCATATTTCAGGACAACCCCTTTAAGTATGAGTCATCAATCTCATATGCTAGGACACCCCCTTTAAGTATAGGTCATCGCTATCATATGCCAGGACAACCCCTTTAAGTATAGGTAATTAGTATCATATGTCAGGACAACCCCTTTAAGTATAAGTAATCGGTATCATATGCTAGGACAACCCCTTTAAGTATAGGTCATCGATATCATATGCCAGGACAAGCCCTTTAAGTATGAGTCATCAATATCATATGCTAGGACAACCCCTTTAAGTATAGGTCATCGATATCATCTGCCAGGACAACCCCTTTAAGTAATATCATGTCAGGACAACCCCTTTAAGTATAGGTAGTTAATATCATATGTCAGGACAACCCCTTTAAGTATAAGTAATGAATATCATATGCTAGGACAACCCCCTTTAAGTATGGGTCATTAATATCATATGCCTGGACAACCCCTTTAAGTATAGGTAATCGATATCATATGTCAGGACAACCCCTTTAAGTGCAGTAAATGCTAATCGTTTTGCCTTTAAGGTCCATTCACACAGAACATTCTGCTGCAGATTTTTCTGAATTATAAAATCTGCATCAAATAACCCAGGGCAAAATCCGCACCATTTGCTGCAGATTTCTGCTCGGTGTTGAGGATCCTGCATATTATTTTGCTCGGCTCTAAAAAGCACAGCTTATCATGGAAACAAAAAGCAATAATAATAAAAAATAACTCTCTAAAAGGGGTTGATAATTGCAACCAATCACATTGCAGCTCTCATTTGTATCCATAATAGATCAAAGTATAAAAGCAGCCACCTAATTGGCTATCCTTTATCATCATCTGCATAAATTCTAGCCTGAAGATGTTGCATTATCCAATCACATATAAGGGTTAGATAAAACAACCAATCACATTCTGGCTACCTTCCCCATCATAACGGTTGGAAAATTAAATTTTCTGATTGGCTTTCATCATTTACTTACAGGACGTAATTGATAGTTTG